>NC_056745.1:1015288606-1015503606 GCF_019279795.1 Protopterus annectens | reverse complement strand
CTGTGTTATGTATTCGTGATAGGATGTACATCTTCTTTAGTGAAACTCAGTTCTCTGCTGTTGAAGTCAAGTGCCCATTAACTGAACTGCTGTCATCCTCTAGTCTTACAAAAAAATCATTTGTCACATTGTATGTGATTCACAGATTCATAAGCCAGTAGTATAAAGAAAAGGCTTAAAGCACCAAACTTCAACTAAATTAGACCTGCTGTGACTTACATTAACTTCAAAAAAGTTAAAAATGAATACAAGAACAAGACAAAATCCCACAGAGGAAAATATGAACTCACAATCGTTACATCAGCAAAAGATCGCCATAGGAAATTCTTCAGTTTATGTATAAAAATCCCTGAAATAATACCCTGCACTGCACTAAGCATACCTCTAATGGCATTACCCAATCAAACCCTGAAGATGTAGTTAATATCCTTGCTGAAGAATTACCTCCAACTTCTCCCCTCTGTCTTCTCCAGACTTCCCAGTACAAAGTATGCAGTTTATACTCGTAGTAATTGCCTCTGAACAGATTGTAAAAGTGCTCTCTAAAATAATAATAATAATAAAAAGAAAATGCAGTGTTATGAGTACAGACAACATACCAGGCTGATTCCTGGTCAATATGAAACATTTCATATTACACCTTCTCCATAAACTATTCAGCCATGGTTTCTCCAGAGGACATGGACCTTCTCACCTTTAGCCCTGATGGCCTCTCCAGTATCATTTGCAAGGTGATGGAATTCATCATCACAGACCCCCTACATAGGGACATAGACAATCTACAATTCCTCTACCTTGATCAATCAAGCTTTTAAAATGTAGATAATGTCTATTATACCTATTGACTTGCTTAAAGAAGTAACAGCACTAGATAACGGTGACTGTGCGCACACAGTTTACCTCAGTTTAACTAAGATATCTGTCACTATACTCTACTCTGGCATCATCAGCAAAATGGCCAAACGTAATATAAATTCCTGTTTAACCCACTGGATTCCTGATTAGCTCACTGAGAGGTATGACTTTATAGATCTAGGACTGTTGAATGAAAGTTCAACAGTTCAAATCCACTATCACCGAACACACTTTAGCGAAAGCGCTTTTCACCAAAAAAGCACTTTCACTAAAGTGTGTTCAAAAAAAAAAAAAAAGAAAGAAAGAACAGTAAATTAATGTTAATTCCAGGAGGCAAGCCCCCCTGCACCCCCACACCCCCCCTACTTCAATATTCTCACTCTGAGATCGCACTACAGTGAGGAGAAGGGAAGTTTTCCCTTATCCACACTGTAGTACAGTCTCCACAACACTCATTCCCCCACAACTCCCTCTAGATGCAGGCATAATTCCGTGAAAGTACTTCTTAGGTAAAAAGCACTTTTGCTTAAGTATGCCCGGCCATTTTTATTTCGGTTAAAAATTCTTTCAGGGATCAGTATGGATCCTGACTTTATTATAGTTAATGGCACACTATCCTCCAAGGGACTTGCCTCCTTTAGTCTGCCCCAGGTATCTGTTTTGGAAACATTTCTGTTTGACATATACTTTTCTAATTTAGTGTTAATGTCCTGTAGCTGTTGAAGCTCAGTGATGAACATTACTAGATGCTGAAGAGTACTACTTGAGTAAATTCCTTAGTACTGCATGGACATTAAATTTTGTCAGATTCAACCTGACTTTATCTTGCCAGGGTAATTTATTTATTTAACATTTGTTTACCAGGAAAGTCCAACTTGGAATGAAGGCAATTTTCAGCACAGGCCCAGGGAGAAACACTCCAGACGCATGTCTGTAACTTGGAAGGAAACCAGAGCACCTAGAGGAAACCCACACAAATGCAAAGAGGACATGCAGACTCCGCACAGAAGGCACCCCAGCCAAGAATCGAACCGGAGAGCCTCTTGCTGTGAGTTGACAATGCTACCGCTGCACCACTGCGCTGTCCATTATGTTTAATATTTCTCTACAAGGAACCTACATTAACATGAAGTGGATGTTTAAGCACTGAATTTAAATGTATATCATTTAAAAAATGTAACAATGCACATTTGAAATTCAGGAATCACTTTACTTAAGCAAATTGCCCATTGCAGTGCTTATGTGCTCTCCATTGAGAGGCCACATTGACAGTTCTTGGTTTGCATGACTGACTGTGACACTTCCACCAGGATCCTGGACAAATGCAACCAGTCAAGAATGGTGTAAAAAGCCTTTCCATCTTTTCCTTTTTAGCAGTTTCTAAGTACATCAGCAATTCAGCCCAAGTACTTCTGAGGGAGATATTCTACTTAAAAATGGACTTTGTTTTCACTCGTACTGCATGCAAATTTTGGATAAACATTTTCTGATACTGAGGGTTATATCAGACTCTTTGAACTGCACTAGAATCTACAAATAGCATTCAGCATTATGTCAGCTTAGGTGTTAAGTATTGTGACACAAATGGCAGTGACCATTTAGGACCTAAATGTCATAGATAAAAGAAGAGAATGTAAAAGATTCATCTTCACAAAAAAAAAAAAAAAAAAAAAAAAACTACATGCTTTAATATTATATTTTCATGTAAAAAAGAAACACAGTAAAATAGTATTGTTTGACTCACTGGTGAAACAAAACTATGCATCCTAAGATATAGTCATATACTTTTAACTTTAATATTTTCATTTTTCTGTCCTCTTGGTTTTATAACATAGCATAGTTTTCCTGAGCAATTACTATACAAGGACACACTAAACAGAGCTAGGCATCATTATGTAGTACTTTATACTTATAGCATAAATTTGATCCATACTTTATTTGTAACCTAGAAACTGGCATTATTTTCATATATACAGTTGGATACACGGTATTACTACCATAAGATCTAGTGACTAGGTTTGCCCAATAAGCCCAATAAGTAACTAGTATGTTTGGAAAGTATGCAAAATCAACCTTAACCAAGTTCTAAAGTATGGAAAATCTTCCAGACTTACAAAGGCCTTAAAATGCGACAATTTCACAGATGGAGCAGGAAATACACTGGTACTACAGGCAACACTTGGCGGGTAATGTCTGTATCAGTGCTTCGTGAAAGTATAGTACCGATCAAGTGTTCCTTTATGTCTGAATAAATAAGTTCTACTTTATTACTGCAGATGAGCACATTTGTTATTTTCCATTTTAGAGTGATTTTAGTGTGAGACCTCAGTGGCAAATGATTTCATATAAAAAGCAAATCTACTTCAAAACAGTGTATCTTATGAATCAGACCACCGATACAGTAACTCTGTGTTTTGTTGGTTTATTTCTTCCAGGTGTTTGTTTATTTATTTGTTCATTCATTTTCTTCATAACCATAGCATGAATGGAATTCCTTTCTATACATGGGAAAAAATAAGTACAATGAAATTATCGTTATGTCAGTCATTCAGATCATCTGAAATGTAGAATGAACTTCTTTTGAAATTTCTGTGTATGCTATGTAGCTTTAGCATAATTAAAATATGTCTTTAAATTGTTTTTTAAAAACCTTGGTGATTCAAGTGCTACTGGCACTCTTTTGACATATTGTTTCCCAGACCTACATTTTCTGCTTGTTTGTCTTCATATTTTTTATTTCATTTCTGTTGATATAAAAGACACATTTTTTGTTAGGCATAACTGCTTCAGTAATTAAAGCTTTGCTTGTCTTTTATTCTCCACCTACAGTGTACAATTTTCTTTTGTCATTTTAAGCAGTAGTACATATTGCATAATCATGCATTATCAACACATCTTCATTTTCAATACTCTATGATTGCCTGTGTTTGGTAAATACTATAAATTGCTGAATGGCTAGCTAATAGTGGTAAGGATAGACTTTAGAATGGCAGCTCTTTTACCATATTTTTGCCTTTCGAAAATGACAGCATGGCATCTGTAACATTAATGCCTCAAAGCCAGCAATGGAGAAAGTAGTCATTTACTGATGTATGAAGATTTGTAGGAAGAGGTAACTTTTCAGCTGCAAGGACTATGTCTGCAAGAAGAGTAAAAAAAAAAAAAACAACTTTGGAATTATCACCATAGAAAAACTGTTCATGTGGAGGAGAGAGTGCTTTACTATCCTGATGTGCGGGCTGGTAAGGAGAACACTAGCACAGTTAGGTCTGACAACACCCTGCTTAGTTTGGAGACATAATAAAAAGCTGCTAATGAGGTTTTTCTGTGTGTGGGTTTACCATGTCTTGTAATCAGAGATTCTCTCTGTTATACTAATTGATTCATCCATCTTGGCCAGTTAGCATGTAAAAAGACAATCTCTCTGAATCCCAGCCAAAATGATAAAAATCACATGATGTATAACAAAAAGTAATTGCAAAAGCGCTAAGTTTAGTGCATATACTATGCAATTAGTAGCCTTATTATAAAGCTCATATAAGATGTTGACAAAATAGAATATTTTCATGAAGTTTTATGAAAAAAGGTAAGTTTAATACAGTGCACCATGCTGTAATTGTCAGGGTGACCAGATTCGACTAATCATGATTATAGTGTAAAACTGACATCCTGCCTACACCTCTGGAATATTAAAGAAAATTGCAATAGCATAGTGGATGTATAAATGCATATGTGACAAAGTCATTGCATGCATGATGTCATCTATGCAGAAAGATAAAATCCAATCCTGCTGTTTTATACAATGAACTACATCATATGGAAAATGAGTAAAAATGTGTTATGCCATAAATGCAATTCCATTGTGTTTGCAGATTTTCTAATCAACCAATTTGATGAGCCAGGTTTAGCTGTGGCTGTGTAATGATAACAGAACTAAATGAAATGTGGGAGGAGGAAGGGAAGCACCCCTTGGGCAAGGAGCTACAGTGTAAGTACAGAGAAAAGGATATAAAAATACTAGGCAACGACTGCAGCTCAGGGAAACAGTGACCATTTATATTATGGGTTGGAAAGTGGGAGTGCAGAACAGCACTACAAGTTATTATGCTGGTGGAAGAGATGAGACCTTAGACATGAGCATGATTACACATTGCGTTGAAGGCAAAGATACTGTGTGTGTACAATCTTTGGGATATTCTGATCACAGGGATGGCTAGATAGAAAATCGGTGACTTATTGTTATACTACCTGGGAATACTACAATGTTTTCTTCACAGAGGCATCCAAATGCCATATAATGAAACAGAGAAGAGCTTAATTGTCAAGTGCACGTTGTGGTATGCCATGGAGTTAGTCTTCATGAATATTACCTAGTGTCTGCAGTCAGATTATTTTGTTGTAATTTCCCAGGAAATTAAGCAGAGCAATGACTTTGGCATAAAATATTATGTTATTCTGGTTAATTCAAGACTCTTTTCAATCTTTCTGAGCATTCTGGAGACCCTGTGTACCAGGATCTCTTGTACCTTCACAAATCAAACAGTGACAGAAATACCAAAACAAAGCATCTAAACCTGCCTCAGCAGACGAATAAAACAAGGTGGAGAGACAAATGTGTTACTTGTTGCCTGTCTCACTTCTGGAATAGATTCCTCCTGCAGATAAAATGGTGTAATGCACTATCTTTCTTCAAATGGAACCTGGATAATCCAATGGCTATTTATAAATTTACTCTGGACCTGGCTGTCCTGGTGCTCCCTGGGAGGAGAGATACAGTCTGGGGTAAGAAATGAAAACGTAATGATCACAAAATTCAGTAGCTTGTACTTTCTATCATGCCTACTCTTTTTATGATCACGTGGAATTAATTATATCCTTCATAGAAGTATCAGACCAATTTCTATTATACCGTATTGATACTGATGAAATTAGAATCTGCATCAAAAGACTGAAGATGGGTAGAACTTCAATCTGAAACCATTTAATTACGTGAAATAAGTTTTTTTTTTTTTTTTGTCATGCCTGAGTTAATATTGTTAATAATAAAACAGCCCCCGGCAAACACTGGAGAAGCAGCAGGATAAAATATGCCAGTGTACTAGAATAATCATATTGACTTTGATTTTTGAGCAGTGGTCAGTTTTGTGTTTATTCATCCATGGAGTGACAACCAGTAGGTAATGCCTGAGTTAATGCCTGCGGCAAATGTGAGGATGATACATAATGAACACGGAAACATGAGCTTGTTCCTGAGACCATTACCTTAAGAACCACAAATGTGCACTACATCTATATTTTCTGAAGTACTCGAATCATATATTTGTCATGTACTATTCAGAAAATGTCAATGTTTACATCATGTAACTGTCAATACTCAATAAAGGAAAAGTACAAGATGACAGCAATATGTGGAGAGAGAGTTTTTTATGTCAAATCACAGCTGGCTACCTTCTTGTTGACATTCTCTCTAGAAGGCCTAAAGTGTATGTACTGAGGAAGTTTTTTTATAGCACACATATGTTCTCCTTTTTCCATTACAAACCAGTACTGTTGCGCCATTGGACCTAGAGCATCAGTCATGCCAGTATTAGAATAGGGGTGCAGTGGGAAATAATGTAGGCCCTGAACAGGGTGGTGCCGTAAATGACCACTGTAAGCTGTAATACAACAGAAAAGTTGACATCACTGAATTCCTTATAAGGGCAGTAAAGTCAAGGAGAGAGAGGTAGGAAGTAAGCTGGAATAGTTTTTGGAATCTATTTGTGTTTTTGTGTTATGTTTCTGATGAACATAATTGAAAACATTGAATTTTTTCAAGTTTTTATTTTTTTATTGTTTAATTTTGGTACAACTGCTACAGCTACTTTTAAACTTTGTATCAATTTTTTATTGCACTACTTTAGTCTGTCTCTCATCACAGCTACTACTCTTGAGGTAGAGAGGACTGCATTGCACTGGTAAATCAGAGCCAGCACTAAAGCTAGATTGGTGATTTTTGTACTTATCAGAGCCCCACTACTAAAGATGGATTGGTAGTTTTTCACTTTGATGTGTAATATAACAATGCAGGAATACTTGCATGGGTGGCCATTATGTTCTCCTCAGCTAACAACTTTCAGATGCATGCAGTCTTTGGCAGTGATATCACAATCTCTCAAGTTACACCAGTGGTGAACATTCTGTGGATAGTCATTCCCTACTTTTTAAAAATGAAAGAAGGACTGTGGCTGTTCAGATCTATTACTTGAACATGGAATTGGGACTGCCACAGTAAGAAGATTATTTCTCTGCACTAAGGAAGTGGATGACAGATTTTCTGTTAATGAACTGAAACTTCTAAAGTGTATAATGGCTAATTATCATTAATTTAAATTAAATATATCATTACTTAGCCACTTAGCAATTTTATACTAAGGGTCAGAAACTGTGTATTACTACCCTTACTTCAGTATATTATTACTTATGCCTATTGTACATGGGGTTTGCTGATTATGCTCTGAAACTGCAAAAAAAAAAAAAAAAAGCTTATTGTTTACTTTAATGACATTTGTAGCAGATGAAGATTTTTTTTTTGTTATTCAACTACAAGGAGACCATTTTCCTGCTCCTCAGGGGAAATGCAAGATCAGGAAATGGCATAGGGCTCCAGAATTACTTGCTATGGCTCTGTTATACATTTAACAATGCCACACATCAGCAAGAACACACACATACACATTGTGGTAAAGTGAACTGTCCAACAGATTTTAAAGCTGTTGATCCATTAGCTTTGTTTCTGGACACTGTCTGTATTAGAGGATAACATGCATTATAGCCCTGAAGTTGAAAAACATTTTCTGCACCTACACATTTTATGTAACTTGCAATGGTTCAGAGCAGGTAAAGCTCCATGTACTACAAAGAATTATGATCATCTTTCTCCAGTAATAAACCACTAGTTGTGTATTCTTAAAATGGATGTCAAAAAATTACCTTAAATCGCAAATTTCATGATGCCCATTTTCTGATGCATAATAATGGTTAAAGTTCTTACCTCACAGATACGAGGTACAGAGTTTGATTCTGATATCTGGTTATTGACTAGGCTTGTAATAGTCTGTAGATTAATAGCCTAATATTTGCCTTTGAACCTATGAAAATATAGGAGTACATAGTCCCAGGAATAGCGATTTGAAGCAAAACATGTTACTAATGCAGTCAAACAGAAGACAATAGAAACTGTAGGTTGTAGGCTTTAGTTCCAGAGTACTGATATTACTGTTCAAAACAGTATGTAGGTTGGATTATCATAAATGTTTTTTGTATGGTTACAAAAAGCTTTTCTGTAAGAGACAATAATAATACAGAGTTGAAGGCAAAAAAATGACACAAATCAAGAGATGCGAAGTTAGATTCTGGAAGAAAATCTCAATGGAGTGGTGAGAAAACTATGAAAATGATCATATTAATATTGTGTTATAAGAGATGTGGAATTTCTCTAGAAACAGACTTTTATAATGTGATAATTAAAATCTGCAATTAAGCTGTTCAGCTGAAAAATAACGAAGACATGTTGAATTAGGATAATATCCAAGAGCAGTGTGAGAGGAAACTGAATGAGATCAAGCACATCCACCCATGCACATATGCACATAGACACACATGACATGCCTGTGCCTGTGCACGCACACGCACACACACACACACACACACACACACACACACACACACACACACACACACACACACACACACACACACACAAAACCTGCATGCATATAATATTTTCAGAAAGTGCTATTTAATGTAAGTAGTAACAGCAAGTTTCATGACATAAACTTTTATAGGTGCATGAAGACTGCAATTGGAAAAAAGCCATTACATAACAGGAAACATAGTTGCTGCGCCTAGCATCTGTCATGATGAAGTATCACAGCTGTCATGCTTTTTAGTCTCACCCCCTGCGATGCATTGCCTCCTACTCTAAAGACTATTTTCTCACAACTTGCCAATTAACAGTAGCTATTGGTAGCTAACCTATGCCACCAACAACTTTCTTTACTGGGGTTTTGCTTAAAAGAAGGCTTAGTTTAATTTCTTATCATATTTGTCAGTGTAAAGGTGTATTGTGCAATACAGATTTTGTTGTTTAAATTACTTTTTGATGATGTTCTTATAGGGTTGGCAGAGACATATCTGTTTATAGAGTTTGAGGTTAATAATTTTGTCCCCAGTTCTACTCTCATATGTAAACAGTGTCAGTTGTTTCCTTAGATTCAGTTCTCTGGACATGGAGTATTTCAAACATTATGGATGTATTTCTGTCCCAACCCCAGCGGAAAAATGTATTGCACTGGGTAAACCTATGCAGATAGCTGCACTTTATTAATATCAGTAACTAGGAGCTGCTGCTTTTGAAACTTGTTTAACTGGGAGGAATGCAGCTGGGCTCTGGCAAATACTTAGCTGTGTGAATCCTGAGGATTACATTCTTTAAGGATACAGCACTAAATGTTCACAAAAGAGCAAATACAAATAGCAATTTTCTTTAGCAGAATTTATTCAACAGAACTCAGAAAATGCTAAAATAATTGGATTGTTTACCCTTGGGAAGTAACAGAATGAGAACATCATACAAAATTTTAGATACAGCAGAAAAAAATCCAAATGATGGTGAAGTATTTTTTAGATATTTGTGGAAGTTGCTTTCTCAGATATTTGCAAACATCTGTGTGGTTTCAGTGAAAAAGCTACCACTCTCAAGGGTGGATTACTGAGCAGTTTTGAATTCCTTCCCCAAGCCAAAATCTTCCTATGTCAGTCCTTCCCAGCTAACAGAAAGAGCATACCTTCAGAGTCCCCAGTCTCCACTAGTAGCTGTGCAAGCTGCAGTAGATTCCATACCATCCCCCAAGGATATGAGGGATGACTGAATACCAAACCACCTTATCCCTTTCAGCTGACCCTTTCTTCCCCTCAAGCCTTTTCCTAAACCCAGATTGCTAGTTGCATAGACACCTCTGCTGCAGTGAGCAGTCTTTGTATGCACTGTAATTTCACACAGGCAGGTGGTCATAACCTAACAGAAGAAGGTCCCAATGCAGAAAGCAAATAACCAATATTACTCATCTGGTTAAGTGAGCTAGATAGCATTATTCTATAAAAAGACAAGCTAAATTAATACTAATGGATGCAAACAGAAGCTTTCACAGATTCTTTCCTTCTCTCTTGACAGTGTTAAACAGAATGCATTATTCACCTAAACAGATGACTGATCAGTAATTTGTGAGTGATGGTCAGCCTATAAAAAGACTAACTAATGCCTGTTTGACATCTACATTTCTACAATAAGAAAAATGGGATCAAGGCAATGATGTAAAGTAGCTAGTAAGTGATAATGTTAATGGCGTAGCACATACTAATTCACGGAACAGCAGCAATGAAGGAGAAGAAAATAATGACTGGCAATTTCAAACGTAGCCTGACCACCATGTGATATGTCACAAATTCATTTCCAAATTTCTGACCATGCCAAATCTCAGTTTTCAGCATCAACATCAGCCCCCTTTCTCCCATTCTGTACATGTGGTACAGTTGTTGGGGTTTCATGCAAAACTAACCTAGAGTTCTTTTTGCAATAACTCCTTCATACAAGTTGTATATACTATCACTGAAATTCCGTACAGAGTATCCCATTGAAATGTAGTGACTCTCACAGATGAGTCCAGAAACACCAAGCAAAAATGACTGAAAATACATGAGAACAGTAACTATCTTAAACTTGTATGTTGCAGAGGGCAAGCCCCATGACATCTCCCAAAAGCTTATTTTTATCAACTTCATAATCACTATAGCTCAGAGAAAAGTGAATATTCAGAGAACTGGTAATCTTGTATTAATATATATGTGATGGCCTCTCTTTACCCTGGGCCAGTAATCAAGGAGCCTTAATCCTCATCACTGACACTGGTGAGAGAAGGTCACTAAAAATAGGAATGGATTTACACAGTATTTTCAAATGTAGCTCTCTGCGTTAAACACAGTTTCCCCCAAAGAGCACTCAGGGAGCATTCTCCAGGCATGGGACTGGACTCTCTCTCTCTCTCTCTCTCTCTCTCTGTCTCTTCAGATCGCAAACAAGAATTACTTGCAGCACTGTATCACAGTTCCAAATAGCTGATGTACCCACACCTGGGTATTTGATTTTCATACACACACACTCCTAGGAAAGGGTGGTACAGATTTACTAGCTGTACCCCTTCTGCCCAGACTACAAGGTGACCTCACTGCCACCAGTCAACTACTCTCAGCCTCTTACAAGGGTATCCAATTATACTGAGTAAAACCAATACTAATATAAACGGTAGAGTGTAACCCAAGTAATAAGGCTTTACAGAATGGCCAAGGCATCACTGAAATAAGCACAAGTACTCTCAAGATGTTAAAAGTATTCTCTAAAAAATCAGCCACAATGAAAGGTAAAAAAATTTTAATAATAAATGATAAAGTAGAAAACATGAGAATACTAAATATCTAAGTACAGTAAACACCAGAGTTTCAGTTATGGCAGAAATAAAAATAACATATTTGGACAGATCCAAATAGATGCAGAAAAACGCTACTTAACTAATTTCACAGTATTTCCTGACTGTCTAAAGAATAACTGTTCCCTGTCTAACTTAATTAATACAGCAAGGCAAGATAGGATGGTGAGATGTTTACTTCCACAAGGCAAGGTGATCAGCAGACTGAACTGAATAATAACTAACTGATCAACTGACTGTGATAACTGACATAGATCTTTATATCAGGTTCCAAAGAAAACAAAACAAAACAAACTGCTATAATAGTTCCATCCTCCCAGTACTGGTTATAGAATGACATCACATTTGATCACCTGACTCTGGTGCAATACATACTCAGAGCTTTGTTAAGATCTGTTGCAGTATTTGAAAATTATAGAACAGTTTCAAAAACTTCTACTATTCCTTTCCATATTTTTTTTGTTTAAACATATACATTTAATCAGTTATAATAGCACTGTTGATAAATTTTTAACACAAGCATCTGTACAAGTCAGTGTGATGGTCAAATGACCCAAACTTATTTACAAAACTCCAGCTAACTATGCTGGCATATGTTACATATGCACTGCCCTATTTTTCCTGGCACAGATGGCAATATTTCACATTGTCACATCATGTATGACAGGATTTTGACATTTTTTGGTCATTCAGTCTCCATATTTTGGGACTTGGCACTGGTTACCTACATAGAGTTCAGTCAGTGCTTTCTCTTTTTGAAACGTCAATTTATCAGTACAAAACATTCTCTATATATGTCTGACTTATGTATGAAACACATTCACTATATCAAAAGTATGAACACTGAACATATTTTTCCAAGTATTGTCAAGAAATAATAATCAATGGCAGTGTAAGTGTAGTTATTTAAGTTTAAAACAGGAAAATACATTTCAAGGAGTAAAGCTATGTAGCTGTGGGTAATCATGGCCACACAGGTAGAAACCACACTCTCCAAAGCTATGAATATAGCATCCATGGGTCCAGATGACATCCCGGGCTGTGTAATACATGAACTACAAAATTAACTGGCACCTCACCTAAGTGTCATGTTTAATCATAGCCTCACCTCAGGCTTCATGCCCACTGAGTGGCGCACAGCTACAGTTATCCCACTCCACAAGGGGGGATCCACCTTGGATCCCGGGAACTACCGACCCATCAGTCTGACGAGTCTGATCTGCAAGGGCATGGAACGCATTATCATGGAATTTATAACAAAGACATTAGCAACCTTCAAACACTGGACCCCATCCAGTTTGGGTTTGTGAAGGGCTGATCTTGTCTCCTGAACCTGATTGACATCTTCAAATCAGTCTCCAGAGCTGTGGACAAGGGTCAGGCAGTCCACACAGCCTATCTAGACCTCGCCAAGGCCTTCAACACCATCCCCCACTCTGGAATCATAGATAAACTTACTAAGCTGGGCATAAATCCCTACGTCACTTGATGGGTTGCCAACTGGCTTACTGACAGTACCCAGACTGTAAAAGTAGCTGACTCTAAATCCAGATCCAGACAAGTGACAAGTGGAGTACCTCAGGATTCAGTCCTGGGCAACGCTCTTGTTTGGCATCTACTTCTCTGAAGTACAGGCCAACACTAAGGAACTCTTGCTAACAAAGTTTGCAGATGACTGCAAACTAGGAGCCATTATTATATCCCAAAATTATGTGGATATTCTACAAAAGGGCCTTACAAAAACAGATGCTTGGTGCCAGAGCCACAGTCTCAAGCTTAATGCCAAGAGATGTATAGCTATCACCTTTGGGAAAAAACATGTACCCATGAATTATCACATAGGTGGCAGTACACTAAACACCAAAAGTGTGATGAGAGACTTAGGGACACAGGTGGACAGTGGTCTCACCTTCGATAACCACATCACCACAGTAGTCAGGAAATCCTTCTATGTGGCACACCTCATCACTAAGGGCTTTTCATCCAGAAAAAAGGAGGTCATTGTATCACTGTACTCATCCCTCATTAGAACCATTACAGAGTACAATGCCCCATTTGGTATGTACCTCACAAGACATCTGCAACAGCTGGAAAGGCTGCAGAAATACCTCACTAAAAGAATCACAGGCCTAAAGCAGATGCCCTATGCTGACCGTCTAAAAAAACTCCACCTATATGCTGTGGTATATCGTCTACTCAGAGACGATCTCTGCTTAACATACAAGGCCATGTCAAACCCTGAGCTGTTGGACATGCTCCACTTAATGAAATCCCAATCCCGCAGGGCCATACACTCCAGGGCTCTAAACCTTGTCATCACAATGAACAAAACATGCTGGAGGGATAGGTTCCTGACCCAGAGACTCCCTGAACTCTGGAATAGACTGCCCATACATGTCAAGCAGAGCACCTCCTTGGCCCTCTTCAAAAGGAACCTTGACAATTGGATGGGAGATAGGAAATTCACCCCAGGGACCACATCACATGCCCTGCTAGACAGGGGTCCAGGGAAGTAAATTGTTTGGCTAGGCTTGTGTAGGCCCTAGGGCCGATAGTGTAGTACCAACCTATGAACCTATGAATCTATGAGAAGGCAATATTAAAAACATGTGAAAATTAAATAATGACCATTCCTGCTCAGGTCTACAAAACCATATTGAAGCAATGAAATTTAATGAAGAAACACATATTACTATCACAATTAACATATTAAGCAGTCCATTTATACAAGAAGAATTGGCATAGCAAAGGACACTGTTACTGTCAAAGAAAAAAAATTTAAAAAAAACTTTGTGCAGTATTAATGGAAATGTAGACACAATGCTGTTGTCTTTAGAAGAAAAGAAGACATAGATGCCACATTAACAAAAACAAGTGTGCATAGTTCTAAGGAAGGATAAAAATAGAACCTTTAATCTTATATTTTCTGAGATGGCCATTCTTTTATTGTTTGAATCACACCACTCTCTCCAGGCCATGGGGTACTCATAACATGTAGTGCACTCAGCAACTGAATGATGAGCAATCCTGAACATGATAGCATTCCATCATAACACACACACACACACACACACACACACACACACACACACACACACACACACACCCACACACACCCACACACACACACACACACACACACACACACACACACACACACACACACACACACACACACACACACACACACACACACACACACACACACACACATGCATATGTATGGCTACATTTACATTTGTGTGTGTATGTTCATTTGCACATTTGCACACTATATCATATGCACAGTTAAGGAGGACCACAGTGACAGTGGTTGGCAGTGGACATGGTGGGGGGGTAATGGTGTGGGATGTGCACATGTGCCATGGCCAAGTGGTGGCTCTTATGTGTTGTAGGTCTGCAGTGGTGGGTAAACGTTGGTCAGCATGTTTGTGGGTGAAACAGCCCCTGCAGGTGTTACTGTACTGTGCATGTTTCTGTGTGGCAGGTCCACTGTGCCCTGGCTGGCACAGAGGATGGTCTGCTTTATGAGAAGGAATGGTGGGCCATGTTATGGCAATGTCCAGCACATAAACCACATTTGTATGTGTGCCCACAGTGGGCCACAGCACACTCAACACTGGTAGCTGGTCTAGAAGACATGGTGTTATCATTACCATGCCTACACCATCCAAATGTGGGATTTTCCAGCAAATGGGGAAGATGGATGACAACCACATGATCAGTACTGCTCACAATGCATGGTGACAAATAGTTTTCTGGAGGATATAGACTGCATTTCAAAAAGGCTACCTAAGTGAGTGAAGCTTTCTCTGATGGCATCTCACAGCCCACACACCAAACTAATCAGCTCTGCAGTGGTCATGGTGGCATTGGCCTCTGCCTGTATGACCTTTCTGCACATCCATTGTGCAATGGCTACAGAGACACTCAGTGTGCCTTTGCAGGAACCTAGGCTTTAATGTCCTCCAGAATGCCACCCCTACTGCTTTTTCTGTGTTCAGTGGAGCTGCCCATACCTACTGTTGCCTGGATGGGGTTGTTGCAAGGGTACAACCTGGACCATCATATCAGCCAATTCTTGTCTTTGAATGGTCATTTGGAGTCAAGGTAAAGGGCTGCTCAGGCAATGGAGCTGTGTCAGTATACATGCCTGACAGTGCTACTATGGGGCTAGGGGCATAAACAGCACTGTCATCATCAGTTTCAGCTGTTTCACTAACATTAGACATGTTGACATCCACAGTAAAGAGCCCATGCAACAAATATGCTCTAGTGTATCGGTGTTACTTAGTGATAAACCCATGTAAACAATACAGCATGCAAAGACTATAAACTTACATACTTTGCACAGACTCTTGAAGCAGCCAAACCCTGATATGCCTCTAGGAATGAGATGACCATATTAACTATATGCCTGTCTCTGGCTTTGGTGTTTGTATTACAAGAAGCATAGATATGGACATATAAAACTGGAGTAACTCCCCTTGACACTAATTGTATTCAGTGAAGTTGCACTGCAATCTCCAGCCCTTCACCAGGCATGAAAGAGCAGTCAGTCACCCCATAGATATATTGCAGAAACTCCTTTGTGTATGTGACTGGTGTTTAAGTAGTGAACTCCCACATATGGCTGTCTTTTCTCATGTAGGGCTGGTTGCCTTGGAAAGAGCATGTTCATAGGTTCATAGGTTCATACTAGGCTATCTGGCTATACCCATTATTTTGCTGTGCCTCTGTCGAGCAGTGACACTGAAGGTAATCCATCCATTGGTCAAGATTTCTCTTGAACAATTTGTTCCACAGCATAGGAGTCTTTGGGTGATGAATCTATCCTTGTGGCTCTGATGGGATCTAGATTTTTTGAGGTGAAGCATCATCATCATCTGGTTTGACATGGCCTTGTGTATTAGGGGGCAAAGGTCTCTGAGCAGCAGCCGGCGACGACTGAATAGAGCTGGAGTTCTCTCAGTCGGGCAGGGACAGACACATTTTTTGGACCTTTTTATCCTTTTGGAACTTTTGTGGTCAGATACATCCCGAATGGGGCATTGTACTCAATCATTGGTCTGATGAGTGATGAGTCCTTCATGATAAGGTGGGCAATGTAGAAGGTCTTCCTAACCACTTTAGCTACATGGGTGTCGAATGACAGACTACTATCAACCTGGTCCAGGTCCCTGATAACTTCTTCTTCTTCTGCTCAGTGGATGCCTACATTTTTGGCATTTAACGGGACACCACTTGTGACAGGCTTTGAGTCTGACATGGCGCCAGCAACTCTGACCCTATCGAAGGCCATAGCCAGATCGAGGTAGGCTGTATGCTGCCTTTGAAGAAGTCAACCAAGTTTAAAAGACATGATCTGCCTTTTGACAAGCCAAACTGGGTTGGATGGTGGAGGCACCGCCTTGTGAAGTGGGGACCACAGTTGCAGTCGCCACTCTCCTGGTGCGCATCCAGAGGGTAGACTTTGATTAAACAGCTGTCTAGCGCTGTTTAATTTAATCCTGGAGTTAGGCGTGGAGCACACAGCCGGGGACACATCAGGGTGGATGCTGTGGCAGTTCTCACTTGGGCACTGGAGATGTTTGGGGGCTGCATCGTTTGGCATATATCTCTCTCTCCTGGGGGAGAGTTGCACTGAACCTGTCAAGCCAGTATGTGGCAATGTGTGTAGGATCAGTAATCTTCACATCATTTTTGAAAGTTCTCTGAGCATCTGGGAGTTCTCTTTCCTAACTAACTTACTAAGAAGGCCTTATGATGTTCTTTTTGTTTTTTTTTTCTTTTTCTATTTTTCTTTTGAAATTTGCTTTATAGTATTTATGAGAGCTTTTTTTTTTTTACTGATCAAGTCAAGGGTGTTTTTTTTTTTTTTGCTTTGCTGTAGTTTATGTCCTCCTTTTTTATTTAGAGTTTGTTTTGTTTGGGGTCCACCAGACTGGACCAGACTTTTTGTTGCTGTTTTTTTTGTGTTTTTTTTTGGTGCTGCCTTGCCCTTATCATGTGCAGGTGCTGGTAGAAGGTGTTTAAGGAGACCACACTAGTCTTTAGAAGTGTGAAGTCGGCTTTTGAGAAGTTCTTTACTGTGTAGTTGTGATCTGATCTCACCAGTGGGGTATATGTTCTCCATACTGAGAAGGCTGGCATTGAGCAGCATTACCCTTAGTTTTTTTCCTTTTTCATGTCTTGTCAGTGATCCTACAATGTATACCATGCATTTGCCTTCACCATACATGTGGATGGCTATAGCTGTCTGCATCTGTATCATAGCTATCTGCCATTGTGGTTTGTCTACCGCATGTATAACCTATATAAATGCATAGTCAGTTTTACTTATAATGCTGATGTATTATGGCTGCCAAGAGCATTAACATCCACACTTAGGTCCCACCACACACTCTTATGGAAAGCACAGGCAATTATTATAATTTGGGAATTTATGCAAGCTGCGTTCATGGATAACCACGAGCAAGATATCAGTCTATGTCTGTGACATCTACATTCTTTTGTGCTCCTTAGAAGCCTGTCTGTAAGTGCTAATATATGCATATGACAAGTGACTGGCCACTGAAATCTGCCTGAGCCACAATGCATTTCCCCTACAGTTCACAGAGATCACAGAATATGCCACATCTGATCCACCCAGTGGCACAGGCTACCTGAACAGATTACTGGCATGGGGCTGCCTGTTGTAAGTCACAGATGTGTTTCTACCACACAACATGGTACTGCTGAAACCTGCTGTGGCAGCATATGCATGTGTAAATTTCACTTCATCTGTACATGTGGACCATGTGGTATGCCCCACACCATCACACACTTTGCTTTTACCACATATGTGGATGGCTGCAACTGCCTGTACCTGTACCATGTCTATTGCCCATAATGGTGGCAGTCTGCAGCTTGGATTACCTATGCACCCGTCTGCCATTTGTCCCTCCTGAAGGAAAACATGTCATACAGACCACAGGCATGTTAACTTCATGGCAACTACCCAGTGTTATATGCATCTTGGCCTTTGTCGGTGATCTGTTCAACAGGAGTGTGTGACCCACTGCAAGCCATTCCTGAGTATGTCACATGTAACTATGTAATGCCCCCTCACACTTATTGTGGTATTTATAAATGTCGATAATCCAAAACCCTTCTTATCCCATGTAGCATATACAGTGCTCCTCTTCCCACCTTATTATCTTTGAAAGCCCCTGCATAAAAGGTATAAACATTTAAGAAGGCAATTCTCCCTGAATATGGCCTGTGTTCTTTGTCTCCATTAAAGATATATCATGTTGTCATCAGAAAAGCACTGTGCAAATATGCTGCAAAGGTGAATATCAGACATTGCTGAGGCTCCTGAATTCTCTTACTAGTCAAATGTTTGTCAACACCTCAAAACAGGTAAAACACCAATAAAACAGCATTGATATTACCCACACATTCTCCCTACATGTCACTGTTTCCTGGTCACGTACCACAGCAGCTGTAGGCTTGTGCATCCTGTAGAACTGTGGTCTGTAGTCTCCAGTTATTTTTTCTTTTTTTTATCTTTTCTTTTTTCTGGAACAAATTTCCATAATGTGAATAGCATTGCTACGGCTGCAGCTATATTTATCATGTATTTTTGAGGCTAATAGCATGACAGTTATGCAAATGACCCATCAAAGGTAAATGTCTCTGAATTACAGAGTTTATGCAATATGTACTGGATCGTGGTTGCACAGTGGGAATCGTATCTGACTGTGTAAATGCATGAAAGATGGCAAAGTGCATTGCGCAACCCTGGACAAGTTTCTGACCTCTGTGGGGACACAATTGCATTTAAAACATGTCATGGCTCCTAATTGTGCAATATTTTATATGCCCTACCAAAGATCCATTTTTTAACAGCAGTTTCAGTTCTAGTTTAAACAAAAAACACTACTACAGCAAATCTTTCACTTAGGATTTACTTATCCCTTTCGCTTTGCCTATTCTCAGATATCAGTTCCTGGTACACGAGACAGTCTCTAGCATGCAGTCCAAATGTAAACTTGGCCTCTTCTCATTCTATTACCTTCCTTCTCTAGTTATTTGCTACCAATACTTTGGTTTCTTTGCCATTTTTTCTTGGTAAATTCTACCCCCTCTTCTTTATTTGCTTACCCCTAATTGCAGTCATGCATTGCATTCTCATAAAACAAAAACAGCAAACTGGAGTGAGGACTGTTGTGGGTGAGCAAGTTTAAAATTCCATGAAAAATGTATAAAAATGTTGCAGATGAAGCAAATCCCGATATAAAACAACCTTTTTATTAAAGAAATGTTTAAATAAAATGTTAAGTGCTTTAGACTCATAACTTAATGAAACTTTATCAGACAAACCAAACTAACATGAATAAAGTTTAAATATGTAACAGAAGACACACTTCTCATTTGTTACAGCCAATCAATAGTACAATACAAAATAATGCATAATTCATGGGTTCAATGTTCTTGGGTTTTTTAAAAGCATTTGTTAAATGTTCTTGGAGTTTTAAAAAGCATGTGCCATAAGTAGTGTAATAGCTAGGAATCAAACCCAAGTCAGCTGTTTGAGAAATAGCTGTGCTCACTACTATACCACATAAACAGCACTGAACATGATAGATCAATTAAGTAATACATACATTTCACATCAAAAACTTTTAAAACACTATAAATTGTATGATAAATAATATGATAAACAATAAACATTTCAAATATGTAGATACCGTTAAATATTTAAAATGTTAAAACTACATTTCTTGTGCTTTTAGTGTTAAAATACTAGTTATAGAAAGGTAGCCATTCAAACTTGGCCAGTAATTAGCCCTTAGGCGTAAATGCCAGGCTAACTCCATTCTCTCCAAAATAATAGTCTATGGTCCATCCCTTTTTCCTATCTTTACTATGTACAGTACAAAAAAATTAAAGGAATGCTCTGTATAGTCCGGACAGTGCCTTGCTAAAGCATTGGTTTCATCTTTTAATCTTATAGCTCTCAAATGTTCATAAATACATTTTTTTAATTTCCTCTCCATCTTATCTATGTAGAAGCATACACATGCACTGCACTGGGTGCAGTACACCACTTTTTCAGAGGTACAATAAAATTTGTCTTTTGGTTTGAATTTAGAAACAATCAAAACTTCCTCATTTTCAAGAATGAAATGGAAATAATTACAACACTCACACTTTATCATGAATCCTGTGGATTTAAAGTGTGGTGTCCTTTCTAGTATGTCCTTCAGATCCATTCCCCTCCTATACACAATAACCAGTCCTTGACCCACTACATCTGTTATCTCTTTGTCTTGCTGCAATATCTGCCAGTTTTCTTTTCTGCAAGATGTATTTAACTTGGTTACTATTTGTACCAAAAGTAGTTATAAATGAGCATGTAAATTCATTACTTGCCTCCATATTGTGTTCTAAAGTAAAAGGTGATGCATCTGCATCCAACCTACCATTTGCATCACTTATTCTATTTACTCTGTTTTCAAATTTGATCTTTCCTCTAAACAGGGGTTTAAAATAACCCCTCTCTCTTTTATTTACAGCTTACAACATAATGTCATATATGAAGTTGTGTGGGTTTTTAAGAGTGGTAAAGTAAAAAAAAAATAGCAAGGGATAAGAAAGCTTACAGTGAAAATTCTGCCTACCCCCTCCCCCAACATCTCAGCAAAGGGGAAGCAAATTTAAGAACAGATAGCCAGTTTCAGAAAATGTCCACATTATTAATCCACCTCAGAATTATAATAAAATTAATAAAATTCCCATCCCAAGGTGACAGCATATTAACTTGAACATGCTTTTGTCCAGCCTTTCTTCTCTTTCTGTATTTTAATGCCTATATTTCCTAAAACTAAAAAAAGAAAAAAGTACCATAGATATGAATCACTGAAAATGCTTTACTGTATAACATGTAATTTATACCATAAAATGTTTTATACAAATACTGTTAAGAACAAAGATTGTTTTACTTACATGCACTTCTTTTTCTTCTCCTTTTTTATTTTAGTGTCCTTCCAAACATTAATGATATAAAATATGGTATATGTCTTTCAGTCCCCCCACATGTTTAACAAAGTCAACAAAAATCCAATCTTTCTCAGTCACTTTTTCTTGTAAAGCCATACTTCACAAATGTGATTAATGCTTTATAGTAACACATTTTCTACTACTTTTCAGTGTTGCTGGTCTTCTCCCTGTTCATCTCCATCTCCCAGTCCCAGACTCTGATTCAGGTCCAAGTTCTCTGCGCTTTTTTCTTTCGCTCAAGAATTTTCTGGAAATGTCTCTCTATGGGCTTTGTTATCAAAAGAATGAGAAGCAGAGTCTCCTTCTGTTTGATGATACCCTTTTTGTTCGATAAAATGTTATATTTGCTCCTTAATCTGTTCTGCATCAAAAAAATACTTTGATCCTCCAGGAAAAAATATTCTGAAGACAGGTGTATACAACAGTTTGAATCTCACTCCAGCCTTACTGCCTCGTGACATTCCATGATTGCTGGGATAAATTTGCTTCTCTTCTAGCTGGTGTACAGTGAATTATCATTTTCCAGAAATACTATACTGTCTCCAGATTTTAATACTTTCCCTTCTGCCACCATCTTGTTGGGATCAGGTCTTTCTCTTGGTATGATTGCATCTTTACTAATATGGGTCTCATTTGCTTTTTCATGGCCAGGTTTGGAGCATACACATGATACACCCTTTCAATTAACAAATCCTGCTGTGGAATACCAGTAAAATTGCTTATTTGTGCTTTCATGAAATTAATATAGTTTGTTCCTTCCAGTTTCTCTGGTACAGCAGAAAATATTAGGTTTTCTTTGTATGCTCTGTCCTCTAACTATACCATTTTTTGAAACAGCTCTAAGACATCATTTTGTATCTTATTCTCTGATTTTTGCAGTGTTATCAGTTCATCTGAATAGCTGTTTAAAGCGTCTTACATTTTTTTCTAGTCTTTTGTTATGGGAGTCAATATATTCCTTCAATGATTCACTTATTCTTATCATCTCTGAACACACCTGATTTATTTTTTTTCTGTAAATTACTGGAAACCATTCCTTGTATCAAAGCTGGAGCCTGAACTGCTTTTTACTGAACACCTACAGTATTCTTCTCAGGCAGTGTTTTCTCTTCACCTTTTCTAGCTGATTTTCTTTCAGGCTGTCTAAGTTTCTTCTTTTATTGCATCAAGGGAATGTACTTATTGCCAGTAATTGAATTGTACTAAAAATGTCAGAATTGCTAGCTCTTATCTTTCAATTCCTTTTTTCACACTGCACAGCTGAAGTTAAGCTGCTGATTAATGTGTAACTATCTTGGAAATCCTAGTATTACTATATGATAGATTCTTGGTATAAATTAAGAAAAGAAGAAAAAAAGAGGCCATCATTTACAGAAGAAAAAGATAGAAGTGTAATACTTCTGCATGGTGCTTTTTCTTTGTTTTTGAAGGCTTTCAAATGAGAAAACTTCTGTGAAGGCCAAAAGATAAACACAATATTATGGAAGAGAGGAAATGTACTGAGACAAGGAATGGTATGCAAAACATGATTATGCATATATTTTTTTACTACAAAAATGTTAGATAATTTGATTTTCGAGTCATGA
The DNA here is from genome assembly GCF_019279795.1 of Protopterus annectens. NCBI lineage: Eukaryota > Metazoa > Chordata > Ceratodontiformes > Protopteridae > Protopterus > Protopterus annectens. Next base: position 1,015,480,595 of record NC_056745.1, on the reverse strand, counting down.
TGGCAACGAAAAGTAACAGAAATATTTAAAATGAAATGAAAATATTACTTCCAAATTGCATAAAAATAGAAATAAATGAGATATGGAAAACACAATTACAATGATGTGAACAGGTACTGTATAATGAACATATAGGATATAACTGATAGAGTTAGGGAATTTTTTTCTAAAAAAAAAAATGTATTTGATTTTACAAATCCAAAATCCAATCAGACTTTATACAAATATATCAGAAATGAACTCTATAGATCTCTATAGCAAAGAATACAAATACAAGCAGTTAGTACTTCTCTAATAAGTTATACAATTTCTGCCAAGCAAATAACTGAGGTGTTGTGTTATTAGTTCTCATTTTTATGGTATTTGGTGTACTGGTATGACTTCTGGAATTGCAACATTGAATTGAATAAGAAAATCAGTAATTATGCCATTATCATTCCAAATTGTTCTACAAAATATCTAAAATCAGTCCAAAAAGATATTACCATTTTACATTTAATGACCATATGTGACCAGTCAGGATACAGAGTTGAATCACACCTCCAAAATTTTATATTATGTTTTTTGTAGATTATGGCCATTTTAAGTGGGTTAAAAAGCTCCTATGTAAAAAATTTCCACATGTAAATTCTTCAGTATGGAGAATGTATTGTCTTTCCTACTGATTCCAAAGTTTTTTATTTTTTGTTGTAAATTCCTCTTTGTTAGTTTTTGTTGAATAATCCAAGAAAGCTAAGTCTAAAGAGCCAAAGTCTCTTCTAATGATTTTATATCCTTTTGATATGAAAGAGGTGTACATAATGGAACCATTACTAATAATAGAAATAAGTTCGAATATTTTAGGTATGGTTTTATTATTTGTACCCAAATGTAATATAATTGTATTCTGAATGAATTCTTTACAAGTTTGAATAACCAGCCAATTACAATTTTGCAAGCTATATCTGGCTAATAAATAATCTGCTGAGTGAATTTAATTTCCAGATATAAACTGATGCCAATACAAGTTACTTTTCTTTAACTCTAACATTTTATTTCCATCAATAGAATATAAACATTCACTCATAAAAGTTGTGGGGAATACTGTTATTAATAAGCTTGTAGTTATTTGATTTGAGTATTGATTTCCAGATGGAAGAATATGATAAATTAAGCCACAGGACTATAGTATTTATAACAACTGAATTCAAGTAAAGATCAATGCTAGGAAAACCAATACCTCGTCCTTCCCAACTAGTATGCCAGTGTAAGGAGATTCTGAGTTTTTTGGATACCATAGGAATTTGAGTAAGATATATTTTATTTTATTATTCCTTTCAGGGGGAAGAATTGATGATTGACTGATGAAAAGAATTTTAGGCAATATGATCATTTTAATTTGAGATAGTCTGTCTTCAAAATAAAAAAGAAATAATCTGTTTCAATTTTCTACTAACTTCATTATTGTATTGATTCGGTGGTGATAATTAACTGATATTGATTGTTTGAAAGTGGATTCGATGATAACTCCTAGGTAATTAAAATGTGTATTGTCCCAATTAAACTTCTTGCATGAGATTAGCTTTGCTGATACTTGTTAATTTATCAGAAGTGTTTTGGTTTTATTATGACTGAATTTTAAACCTGACACTTTCTCAAATAAATTCATAACATTAACTAAGTGTTCCAATGATGTCTCAATATCACCACACGTTGTTAATAAATGATCAGCAAATAATTGAATTTTGGGAGTGAGTTTGTCACTTAAATTATAGCCTTTTGTGTTTTTGTTATTTCTTATATAATTAGTAAATAGTTCTAGGGCTAGAGCACAAAATAAGGGATAAAAGGGACAACCTTGTTTTGTACCTTTTAACACCTTAAATGGACTAGAAATAAGGGGACCGATCTTTACAAAATAAATAGAATTTTCGTAGAGCATTTTGATTAAAACAATGAATTCTGGGGAAAAATTATAAACATGCATTACTTTGAATAAGTAAGACCAATTTATAGAATCAAATGCTTTATCCACATCAGGACTTATTAAAGATAATTCATTGTTTTGTTTTTGTAGCAATGTCTATTAAGGCAAAAAGCCGTATAATATTATCATGTACTTTTCTATTGTTCCTATTAATAATGAATCCTGCTTGATCTTCATATATCAGAGATTATGACATTCAGCCTTTTTGCCAGAATAAACATAAATATCTTGTAGTCTATATTCAAGAGAGATATTGGTCTATAAGATGAACATAATGTGAAATCTTTGTCATGTCAGGCTTTAATATGGGAGAAACTAAGGAATATTTACATGAAGGTGGTATATTGGATATAGTTTTAACTTCATGGAAAGTGGAAAGAAGAGTTTTTACTGTAGTATCAGGAAGAAGATTATATATCTCAGGGATTATTTTTTCTAGTCCTGGTTCTTTGTTGGTCTTTAGCTTTTTAATTTGGTCTTTTAATTCTTTAAATGTGAAAGATTTGTCTATTTTACTAATTTGTTCTTTTCATAATTTTTGAACATTGTCTTTTAGACAGATCTTAATAATCATGGTGTTACTTATATTCAGCTTAGAGCTATTAATACTATCATAGTGCTTTTTATAACAATTCAGTATGCTATTTAAATCTGAGGCTTTGATTGTTTTATTATTATTTTTTATATACTTTTTGGGGGTCTACTTCAGTGGACCAAAATAGCACTTATTCAAAACCCATATAACCGAGACAAAAAGGCAGACATCATGAGAACACCGATATCCCAGAACACTGACTTACCACTCCAGATAAGTAAAGGCTTTGCCATCCTTAGAAACAAATGAAACCAATCCCACCAATGTGACGGGCCTCAACCCCCACAACCCCTATTTGGAGGGCTGCCCCCAACGAAATATGCCAACTCAAAGATCACAGTAGCACAGGATAAGGGGCAAAGTTTGACTGGATGGCCAAGCATTTACTTAACTAGAATGGTGAGTCGGTGTTCCAGGACATCGGTGTTCTCATGCTGTTGGCCTTTTTATTTTTGTTATCTGAATTTTGGGTAAGTGGTATTTTGGTCTACTGAAGAAGATACACTTTTTTGATGTGATATTTTTTTCATTTAAATACTTCAATCTGATTGCTATTTTGTGAAAACTTTTAGGGTTTAATGAGTATGAATGTAGTCTGATTTTTTTTTTTTAGATAAACAGAGATTTTTTATTGGAGGAGATCTTGGTAGTCTTTGTTTAATTTTTTGTAATGTTAGAAAGTGCAGTTTTATCACTAGGTTTGAAATATTGCTTTAGCTTTTCAATTTCTTCTTGTATATCTATTAACTTCTTATCCCATTCTTTTCTCTTGGATAAGTACCAGTGTTTAACTTTACCATAGAAAACAACCTTTAATGTATCCCATAAAATCATACCTGAGATATGACTATTATTATTTAGTTCCATGAATTGGTTAATTTCCTTTAAAACACGTTCTTGAAAGCCTTTTACTTTAATTATATATGCTGGAGTTCTTTGGCAAAACTTCAGATAATCAGGGCTAAAAGGTAATCTAAAAGTAATGGTGTTATGATCTGATAAGGGGCACAAAACAATCAATACTTCATCTATTTTAGAGAGTAAAGAACTGGTTACAAAAACTTTTATCTATCTTTGTCTGAGTACCAAATCTGTAGGAGTAGTGGATACATTTTAATGAAGAAGGTGATTTTATTTCAAATAGATCCTTCAAGTTTCTTGTATTTATATAATTATTTAAATGTTCAGCCGCTGAAGAAATTTTAAAAGATTTAGTGTTTGCGGTATCATTATGAGATAGCATACAATTAAAATCACTGGCTAACAATATCTCCCCTGGGGTGTAGAGTCATGATATCTAAATATTTCTTAATAGTTTTTTTGCTATTGCCAGGTATCCAATATGTATTTATAAGTGTATAAAAGTTTTTTCCTGGTTTTATTACTACCATCCTAAGCATGCCATCTTTATCTGAATATAAAGCTACAATCTCAGGTATACCTAAAGTTTTTTTTTTCCATAGAATAAGGCTACCTCTTCTTTTATATTTAAACAATGAGCTAACCAACACTGAATAGTCTTTTAACAATAATCTGTTTAAATCTTCTGACAAAAAGAGGTTTTTTTGAAGAATATAAGCCTTATGCAAGGATAAGCACTTATTTATGCTACTTCTCTTTATAGGGTTATTTAGTTATTTAATCCATTAACATTTAAGGAGAGACACTTGTATACTGGCATTAATTAAAATGAGTTGTGTTAATGACATTTTATAATGTTGTTCTATGCAGATTCTAATAAAAATCATAATGGCATTTGTTATGGGCAAGAGAATACTATTTAACTTAGATATAATAACAGTTCAAAAACATTCAGCATGGAATACATTATTCCTGGCTTGCTATGGTTCCCATATAAGCTACCAACCAACCCACATCATCTACTTAGTCATTTCTGCAATTGCTATCAGAAAAAAAAAGACTGAGGAAATATGTTTGACAAATTAAACAGGAAAAAATGAAAATAAAAAATTAATACATAAACTCAGAATATAAACTGTAATAACTAATAATCTATACTATTATGCTAACATCTATTATTATTATTATTATTATTATTAATTCCTGGTGTAAATGCTAAATAAAATAACAGATAATATAACATATCTAAACTGAAAAGCTTGTTGTTCAGCTTTAAAAGGTGTTGAAGTGTAACACTGAACATTTTTCCTCTTTACTATTAAAAGTAATCATGAAGCTGCAACATTTTAAAAATGAAATATAAATATTAAATCGTTATTTTTTTTAAAGAAAGCTTAGTTACATTTTAATTTCAAGTAAAATGAAGGTTGTAAATAAAAACAAAACAATCAAAAGTCTGTTTATTAAATCCATTTTTTTTTCTTTGTTAAACATGCAGTTTAGAGCTCAAAGGTCACAGTTTACATCCTGAATTCACTCATGAACATTTCTCCAAAAAGATAGAGGCATTCAGTACACCCACAAGCTTGAGCTGACTTCAAAAAGCTTCAAAAGTAAGTTGGTGGGAATTTAAACTGTAAAAAGAAAGCTTTTAAACCTGGAAAGCTCACAAATGCAGTATGGAAGCTGCAAGTGAAGCAGAAGGCCATCAGCACTTTTCCCCATCTAAAGTTTGAAAACAGTTAAAAACATAATTTACATAGCTACATACTAAAATATTAATCCCCATCAAGAGAAAAGCACTTCAACACCACTAATTAATAAAATAGTATTTGAAAGAGAGAATGATAACCATAAATAAATGGTAAAAGCACAGAATTTAAAAAAACATTTTGCTCTCTCTTTTTTTTATATCAAGCACAGTATTTTAACATTTACTACTGTATAGTTGTAGTTATAGTTATTTGGAGCAATGTATAGAGTGTCTATGTGAATGTGAACAACTGTACTGCATAAGTATTATGATTTATAGTATTCAGAATGCAATATTTACTGTAATATTATACAAGATTGTTACACTTCTCTTTTAGATTATTATGTACTCTAAAGTGACTGAGAAGATGAGAGTAAAATAATATTTAACTTAAAGGAAAATTGAAAGTATTATCTTATTTAAGCCATCTCAGGCAGAAAATAAGTTGTTTCATTGGTGTTTTTATATAAAAGAATAAGGAAACTCACAGATTATTTACTTGTTTCTAGGTTTCTGTTTTTTTTTCTTTGACTGACCAGTCATTTTTTATTCCTGCCTCTTTAAATTGATGCTGGAATCCATTTCTTCAACTGAATTTAATATGTTTTTTTCTGAACAAAAATGGTAGCTTCCTCCAAAGTATCATTTTTTTTCTTCTGCTAAAAAGAGTCTTAATTTAGCAGGAAAGATCAAGTGAGTTGTGATGCCAGCTTTTTTCGGGGATTTTAAAAGGGGAATACTGGCTTTTCTTTTCTATACTACACTAGACGAAAATCATCATCAAGCCTGATTTGTGAGTCTCCTAATTTTAGATGTGAAAAAGACCAGGCAGTTTTCAGGACAAGGTCTTTATCTTGACTAGAAAAACAACTTTATAATGATGGATATTGCATGTATAAGTTTCCCTTTTGAAGGGAGTGTAACCAAAGACCTGTATGCTCTTTCTGTACTGAAGGATAGAGCTTCTGGTAGGTTTAATAATTTAGGAACCCATGGAGATAGAAAGTTCACCATATTTTCCCCTTCAATTTGTTGGGAGACCCCCATAGATTCTGATGTTATTTCTTCTGGCTCTATTTTCCAGATCATCTATTTTCTCAATAATTTTATTTTGTTGTAGTAAGCATTCAATATTTTGTTTTCTGTCAGATATCCTGGAGTCAGTATCAGAAACAGTCTTCTATTGCTGCTATCTGGAGTTTCTGTTGTTTAAGAATGTCATTTAATAGTTCAGTTTGTTTTGTTCAGTCTTCTTTTATTTGGCCAATACATAATACAGTTTGTCTATTTTGAGAACCAAGTTTTGAATATTTGAAAGGATAGACTGCAGCCCTTTCTTCATTACAGTGTCTTGTTGAGCAGTCTTAGAATGGTTCATCTTCCTTCAGAGATATTCTCTTTGTTTCTTTCCTCTTGAAGTTTGACAGGATTATATAGGAAATATCACTTGATTTTTACTCCAAAATGATCCTGATAGTTTCCAGTTGTTAGATTCAGAACTTTTAAGTGATAATTTATAAAAATGACAAAGAAATCCTGTTAAGAATAATGAAATGAAGCAGAGCAAAAATTTTATGCTGCTTTTAGCTTGCCATCCTGGCCATGACTCCACTTTGGGGAATTTTTTGAAGTGGCGTTTGTGTTACTGATAATAGATACAGACCAATACTGAATGAGAAGATTAAAGAAGAGTATTTGGGATGTAGAATGTCTGGAGGATGACTGCAGATGAAATAATAGTTATTCGTATATTGGCAATATGCCAATACAGCTTTTGAATGAAAAAAATCCACAGAAGCTGTATTGCCACAAACACAGCCTGTGATGAGAGAAGAGGAGCAGCCCACCATAGAAGAAGTAAGAACTGCACTAAGGAAATTGAAGTCAGGGAAAGCAGCAGGTTCAGATGAGGCCACAGCAAATATGATAAAGATGCTGGGCGAGATAGGGGAGAAATGGCTCCTGAGGGTACTCATAGCAGTTTGGAGAGAAAGACGTATCCCAGATGACTGGAAAATAAGCATGCTAGTGCCAGTATTCAAGAACAAATGGGACACTCACAACTGTGGACTGTACAGAGATATCAAACACCTGCCACATTGCATGAAAGTTCTGTAGAGAGTAATTGATAAATGAATAGGCAGAGTAGTAGAAAGTAAGATGGGAGATGAACAGTTTAAATTCAGATCAGGATGCAGCACAACTGACCTAATGCTTGTAGAGACAGATAGTTGAAAAGAAACTAGAGAAGAGAAAAGAGTCCAATGATAATTTCTAAATTTGGAAACAGCATATGGCAAGGTAATGAGAAAGCTGATTTAGGCAGTCCTGTAGGGATTCAAAGCCCCAGAAACATTGGTAGAATTAGTAAAAGCTATGCACAAGGACCCAATGTGTCAAGTATGAACAGTGTTTGGTCTCACAGAGGGTTTCCAAGTGGGAGAGGTGTGCACCAGTGTTTAGTTCTGAGTTCACTGCTGTTCATACTAGTGATGGACTTCATTAGCAAACATATCGGGGGGGCAGATCAACAAAGTTGCTGTATAGAGATGATGTTGCATTACAGGCAGACTCTGAGCAAAAATTTCAGCAAAGGATAAAGGAATGAAATGTAAAACTGAAAGCACACAGGTTGAAACTGAGTACAGATAAGATAGTTGTAATGGCAGCAAATGGTGGAGTTCAGAAGCAGATGAGGACTGAGATAAAAGGGAAAATAGTGGAACAGGTTAACAACTTCAAGTATCTGGGAGGGGTGGTTGAGGAGAAGGGAAGTCTGAATGAGGAGGACAAAGCTAGAATCAGAGGGACTGCAGCCAACTGGCACAGATTGTCAGGTATAGTACATGATAGAAGAATGCGAAAGAAGCTAGGTCTGCAAAACAGTGGTGCAACCAGTACTAGAGCATGGTAGGGAAACCTGAACATTAAAGGCAGAGCAGATGAGGAAGCCAAAGATGATGGGATGAAGTGCCTGACATGGGTGGTAGGGTGCACATTGTGAGATAGATGAAAAAATGAGGACCTAAGAGCAGAAGCCAAAGTAACTTCAATTGCAGAAAAGTTCAAAGAGAACAGATTATAGTGGTTCAGGCACATGTGCAGTAAAACAGAAGACAGTCTTTTGAAGAAGATTTAGGACAGAGGAAGGAAGCAAGAGTAAACAAGGGCATCCAGCAAAGAGGTGGATGGATTGTGTGAGAGACCTGTGGCAGTCAGGCATGAGTGTCTAATAAGGCAAGAACGTGGCATTGAATATAGAGTGAGAGATGGCAAAAGCTGACACAACACCCCAACCCCATATAAAAAATGGGAAAAAGGGGGTTGATGATGATGATGATGAATGGGCCTGATTCCAAAAACAGTTGCTTTCAGTGTAACTCTACCCTGATTCCAGACTTGCTGCCATTATAAATGACTTATGTCAGTGTAAGACCTATTTGTTTACAGTCTTCCACCTGGGGGATAGATTCCAAAAGACCTGGTCTCAGTTTAAGTCATCACTTACATTGAAAGCAAGTCTTTTGGAATTGGGCCCCATGTATTGCTGTTGAAATCCAGCAACAGCCGGCAGGGGCGTGCACGAGAGCTGCTAAAGCTACTCTTGCACGGACAGTGTCATGGTATGCAAATTACCTCATTTGCTGGTGAAAGCCATGCAAATGAGGTAAATTTGCGATCCAGGAAACACTAACCTATCCGTGGAAGATTAGTGCTAGCTGCAGAAATGTACTCTGTTGGTAATGGAGTACATTTCTGCAAATAGCTAAACTGAGCTATGACAGCTCCAAATAAAGGATACATGCAGTTGAGAAAGCATGCCAATGGCCAAATATAAGGCCATTGGCATTTTAAAATGTTTAAAAATATAAAAATTTTATTTTTTTTCCCCGATCTCTGATGTTTAAGCATATCACAGCACGGCGCAAACGTGCGGTGCTTATAAAAACAAGAAAATAATTAAAAATAAGCCAAAAATAGGCATTTTCACTAAAAAGCTTATTCTGCCATGCAGGTGAATGGCAGGCTGAAGACAACATGGCCACTGACTAGTGGTTGCTAGGGGGGGGGAGCTCAGTGTGAGAGATGTAACCATGCATTACTAGGCAATCCTATGCAAATGAGGATAAGGATAGTGAATCCCAATTTTCCCTAGCATGTGAGGCATGTCCCAAGAGTGTAAGAGTAGGAGTAGACTAGAATATAGGTGACATCATGAGGGTGTGTGTCAGACAGGCTGTAAGCTAATTGGAGCACAGTGGCTTGTGTTTGCCCTGAGTTGCTCAGGATTGCAAGAGGTGTGCCTACAGTTGTCCTATTTGAAAACCTCAAACCAAAGGTGCACACTGTTAAAAAATAGGAAACTCCTTGCAAACATGAATACAGTGTGTGCGCTCATGTGCGTACGTGTGCGCGTGTTTGCACTTTGTTTGCACGGCACTGACCCAGGCAGAAACAGAAAGGCAAAATAAAGGAAAAGAAGTAGTAAGAAGTTAACCAAAGAGAACTAGCAGAGCTCTCCGGTGAAATATATCAGAATCAGTCAATTACACAGGCAGCAGACTAGCCCAGCCCAGCACTTTAAACTCACAAACACCATTCCCCCTTGTTTTTTCTCAAGAACTCTGCAACACTGCAATATACAAAGAGGGAAAGCTTAAAAAGCTTAAGTCAGACAAAATGTTAGGGGCTGCTCTTGCTATCATAAACCAACATGTGCAAGGTGCTGATGGTGGTGATGTTGTGAATGCTGCTGAGCAACCCACAGTGAGGAGACGGAGAAGAGTGTACAGACCTAGGGTAACCTACCAGGGGCTACATGAGCTGGAGATAGTGGAGCACTATAGGGTGGACAGAGACCTCCTACAGCAAATTGTTGAGCTATGCCGGCCACGCCTCACACACAGAACCAACAGAGGGGTACCCATCCCAGTGGATACCAAGGTATATGTTGGCCTAAGAATACTAGCTACAGGTACCTTCCAAAGACCAACTGATGATATGATGGGGATTTCACAGGCATCAGCATCCAGGGTACTCCACCAGTTCCTGGATGCCATGTCAGCACATGTCGGTGACCATGTATATTTCCCCAATTCCCGTGAGGCATTGGCCAGCAATATGCATCTTTTCCACCAATAGCAGAATACCCTGAGGTAATGGGTGCAATAGACTGCATGCACATATGCATCAAAGCACCACCCGGTGAGCAGGGTAGGGTCTACATCAACTGCAAAGGCTTCCCCTCCATCAACTGCCAGTTCATGTGCGATGCCCAGGGCATAATAATGAATGTGTGTGCTGGATGCCCTGGAAGCTATCACGATTCCCACATTTGGCATCTGACCCAGCTGTACCACTTATTTGCCAATGGGGACATTCCCTATGGTCACCTAGTAGGGGATGCTGGATATGCACTGGAGCCATGGCTGATGACATCCATCAGAAATGCACACACACCTGAACAAGAACTCCATAATGAGGCACACGCACAAACAAGAAACATAATTGAGCGTGTGTTTGGGATGCTCAAGCCACGATTCCGGTGCCTGGACACATCTGGTGGAGCCGTGCAGTACTCACCAACTACATGTACCCAAATTGTTATGGTATGTGCCATGCTACACAATATGATCATGCAGAAACAGCTGCAGCAGGAACAGCACGGGGCAGAGCCAAACAGCCCCCCACCTTTGCCAAGGCCTGCACAGGCACAGCATGACTTGGAGGAGGAAAAACCTGAGCCTGCCCCAGTAGGCAGAAGGAGGCATGCCCAGTATGTCCTGGCCTTGGCAAAGAGGCAACGCATAGCACATACACTGACTCAGTAGGAACCCTGGGAATGACACCTCTCTCTGACTTGCACGTACAGTAAAAGGGATGCCTAACTTGACACTACCTGTTTGCAAACATACATAGGGAGTGTACTATGTGCATCCGACATAGGCAGCCCTGCAGCACCACCTGAGGCATGAGTGCCCTATTTTAAGCAATATAAAGAACTGCTAACCACATTTTACCAGTATTGAGCATATTTAAATATAATTGCGCGGAGCTGCGCAACGGGCTAACCAGCACAAAGTTGGGCAACATTGAGCAACGTCAAGCAAAGTCAGGCAAAGTCGGGCAAAGTTGAGCAAAGTCGGGTAAACACACTTTCACCTGCTTTACTGTTCCTTAACCAGTTAGGTCTGCCCAGCAGGAAAACAAAAAGCAGTGACGGGGCTCAAACTCAGGATACTGTGCACTATAGTCACAGTACTGAATCACTAAGCCATGACAGCATTTCACTGGCACAGACACAACTTACGTCACTCACACATACCAGTTGGGGGGGTCACATACCTAACAGTCACAGCCAGCAGGACAATTGTAGACAAACACAAACAAATGCTGTATCATGCCCTCTGAAGAGGCATATGGGTAACCTCCCTCCAGGCCTATGCAGACAGATAACAGCAGGCCAGGCAGTGTGATGTGGGTTGGGTAGGCTATAAAGTCACAAACTAATATGCGTGTAATTCGAAGCTAAGGTCTGTAGTACAGTGGTATGCCTCAAGCCAGTACAACAGACAACAGTACAGACTGAAATGGAGTACCTGACATAGCAGTGCAGGCCTAGCAAATGTGTATGTGTCAGGTGTACCCCTCATCCTATGTACACTCAAAGTAACAATCAGGTGTGCCCCCCGGGTAGAAATGTACAAATAATAGCTGTCTCCCCTGAATGTAGAAATGTTGATAAGTCTATGCAAATTGATTCATGGATGCCCTGCAGGCACAGCATGCTTCCTGTCGATGTACAACACAAAGGTGAGCCCGGAAGTAAAAACCAACTTGATTTTTCACACACATATAGTATATATGCCCATAGTGGGCATGCTCACATGCTTAAAAAAATTTAGCAAATGTCAGTCAACAACATACTGAAAGGTCATACTGGGCATGCTGACACACTTAGGCCATGTCTGAGTTCAGCAGTGGGCCACACATATCTGGCAGTTGCAGTTTTTACTCCAGACACATGTCACTATTCATCAATCCTACCTTGTGCACACAATGATATGAAAACATACCCATATAATATATTGGACCCCTGTCATAATCAAACTATGTAATACAAGTACTTAAGTTATTCAAAGAAAGTTAAAATGCAAAGAAGATCAATAAATCTCTGATCAGTATCATCAAGAAACAATGAGCACTCCTAACATTATCCAAGCCAAGCTCTGCCAAAAATATTGCCAAAGATTCTGTAGAGAACCATGAAGCTTTCCTTAGCTATGTCATAAATATCAATGTAAACTCATATATGTTCTGAGTTAGTGCAAAGTGTAAACGAATACATGTACATGACTGACATTGCCAACATCTTGTCAGACAGGTTCATACATATTTACCCCCCTCTCACTGACAAAATGGCCCATTACCATACCTGGAGATTGTGAAAACCCAGAAATCACATATACAATGTTTAAACATCTCTATCCTAACCTAAAAACACAGCATCTATGGGATGACATGGTGTCCCTGGCTGTGTCATATGTGAACTCCAAAACAAACAGACCCTGCACCTGAACAGTCTGTTGAGACTCACCCTCTGTACAGGATATGAAACTGCTGAATGTGTTACAGCAATGTTTGGCACACTCCACAAGTGTTGCTGCACAACAGACCATGGGAACTATTATCTTATAAGCCTAATAAGCCTGATCTGCAAGGCCATGGATTCCATCATTATGGAACTCATAAACAGAGCTATTGGGAGCCTATAAACACCTAACGCTACCCATTTTGATTTGGTCAGGGGCAGATCATGGTCTCTAAACCTGCTAGATGGTTTTCAAGGCAGTTACCCAGGACATACATCAATGAATTGAGCTCCACATGGCCTACGTAGACCTTGAAAAGCCCTTTTCCAACATCCCACACACATGCCGTATCCACGAAATCAACAACCTGTGCATAAATACGTATGTCATCTGATGAATTGCAAACTGGGGCACAGATAGATCCCACAAGGTAAGAATTGTGGTCTCCCTGTTGGACTGTAAGCTGGTAACAACTGCTGTCCCCCATGGCTCAGTCATGGGACCCCTCCTGTGTGGTGTATACTATTCAGAAGTACAGTCAAACACACAAGGGCTATTGTTAGCAAAGTTTGTGGATGACTGCAAAGAGGTTGTCATAATCAATGTTTGGGACAACAGAGACATCCTTAAAAAGGGTCTCAGTCAGACAGATGTGGTGTCAAAATTATGGCCTCAAGCTATTGTCATACAAATATCATATAGGTGCCAACACCCTAAATATGGAGTTAATAATAAGGGATCTATGGACACATGTGGATAGTCATCTCTGCTTTCAGAAACACATTCACAAAGTGGTTAGAAAATCATGCTATGTGTTCCCACAAATTGCCAAAGTCTTTGCATGTAGGTCAAAGGAGGTTCCCTCTACTCATCAGTCATCAGACCCATCAGGGAGTACCACGACACACTTGTGATGAATCTGATGAGGCACCTTAAGCAGCTGGAAAGACCACTGAAGTACCTCACCAAGAGGATTACTGGCCTCAAACAGTTGACCCATGCAGCAAGACTGAAGTAACTCAATCTGTACTCTGTTGCATACCGTCTACTCAGGCGATCTCTGCCCAACAGACAGGTCCATGTCCAATGCAGAACTGATGTACATGCTCTATCTGAAGTAAACCCAAACACACTGTGCTACATGCTCTAGGGATATAATCATCACAACAATAAATAGAGCATGTTGGAGGGATACATTACTAACTCACAGACTTCCCTTGCTTTGGAACAGGCTCCCAACCTACATTAAGCTGAGTCCCTCACTGACACTCTTCCAGAGGAGCCTTGATGAGTGTATGTGAAACTGAACTGTTAACCCATGAATCACTTCATCAGCTCCACTACACAGAGGCATAGGGAACTAACCTCAGGTGTGGTGATAGCTGCACACTCTGGCCGTAGTAATATATGCCTTCAGGCAAATAGCCTATGCACCTATATATGTAGGGGGAACACAGTATAATAAGCCAAAGATGGATGGGCAGAGATGTGTGTAAGAGGGTGACCATGACAGGGAGCCATCCAGGACTGTCCCACCCAGCACACATCCCAATGGCACAAAAGACATGAGGTGCACATCTCACCCACTGTACATAATAGCCACCAGTATCTGTAAGCATTACAGTGTATGTGGTGCATGTTCCTGCTGTACAACATGACTGTACAATGAAGTACACATCTACTATCTGTAGACATGTACCTGTCACATAGGTTCATAGGTATGTAGTAGACTATCTTCACAAAGGCATATATTAGCCTAGGCAAGTTGTGTAGCTTTCACCACCCCATTGGTTAGTCTCCTCAGCCCTAGTTCTAATAGTTAGTACCCTAAGCCCCTTTCTAGTGGGGCTGCTGATGTGATCCCTGGCATGAATTGTCTGTTTCCCATCCACTCATCAAGGTTCCTATTGAAAAGTGTCAGCGAGGGGCTCTGTTTGATGTACATTAAGACTCTGTTCCACAGCATGGCAAGTCTCTGGGATGGTACTCTATCCCACCAGCATGTTGTATTCGTTGTTGTGATGAGGTTCATATCCCTGAAGTGTGTAGTGCGACTCAATTTTGTTTTCCTTAGATGGAGCATGTTCAACAGTTATGTGTTGGACATGGCTCTGTATGTTAGGCAGAGTTTTCTCTGAGTAGGCGGTACGCAACAGAGAACAGATTTAGTATTTCCAGTTGTGTTGCATAACACAACTGTTTGAGGCCAGTAATCCTCTTGGTGAGGTACCTCTGTGGTCTCTCCAGCTGCTGGATATGCCTAGTCGAGTACATCCAAAATGGTGCATTGTACTCAATGATGGGTCTGATGACTTAAGAGTAGAGGGCCACCACTACCTCTTTTGATCCTGATGCAAACCCTTTGTTGATTAGGTGGGCCACATAGGATTTCCTAATCACTTTGGCAATATGGTTGTCAAAAGAAAAGATGACTATCTACTTGTGTCCCCAAATCCCTTATTACCTTGTCATTTTTTAGGGGGTAACACCTATGTGGTAGTTTGTGGGTACTTTGATTTCTCCAAAGGGGATTACTATGCATTATTTTGCATTGAGCTTGAAGCCATGATTCTGGCACCACACATCTGTCTCATAGAGTCCCTTCTGGAGAATATTTGTGTCATCCGGGGAATCTATTATGGCAAACACTTTACAGTTCCAAGCAAACTTAGTCAACCACAACCCTGCTCTGTTGGCATGTACTTCTGAGAAGTATATACCAAACAGGAGGGGCCCCAGGACTGAACCCTGGGGGACACCAGTTGTTACCGGTTTAGAGTCTGACATGTAGCCAGCAACTCTTAATTTGTGGGATCTATTTGTGAGCCAGTTTGCAATCCATCTTGTGATGTATGGAATTATGCCCAGCTTGGTGAGTTCATCTATGATACCTGACTGGGGAATGGTGACAAAGGCCTTAGCAAGGTATAGGTAGGCTGTGTGGAGCTCCTTTCAATCATCTGTAGCCTGGGTAACTGTCTCAAAGAAATCCACCCAGTTCAGGAGGCATGATCTGCATTTGATGAAGCCAAACTGGGTGTGCTCAACTGTGTGAAGGTTCCCAATGTCTTTATTGTTGAGTTCCATTATGATTGGCTCCATTGCCTTGCAGATCAGACTCGGCAGGCTCATAGAGCGGTAATGCCAAGGGTCTGTTGTGGCTCTACCCCTGTGGAGTGGAAAGAATATTGCTGTGTAACATTCTATGGGTACATATCCTGTAGAGATGATGTAGAGAGAGGTGTAGGTATCCTTGATGAATATGGATACATCCCCGCCCTATGTGCTATGATCCAGTTTCTGATGCTGGAAGGTATGGAATGAGTAGTATCCTGGTAGTGCTGGTGTGCTCTCTAGAGCCTTGAACTAGGTTTCTGTTACTGCACATATATCAATATTCTCCCTACTGAGAAGTGCCTGGAGTGTGTGCATTTGGAGGCTGAGACTCCTGGCAATGAGTAGCATTTAGCTCACTTTGTGGTTATTTGTGTTGGTTATGGGGTTTGGTTTGTCATGAGTGACCGGTGTTCCACACCTGAAGTCAACACCTCATTGGTCCACTCCGACCATAAGCTAATTACCCTAGATAGCCACATTCTGCCCCCACCCCCCATCAAGGAAACCGTGGTAAAACATTTCTCCAAAGCCAACTTCATGCTTCTTAAGACAGAAGTGTTGAACTTCATAACACCCATGCAGATGGGCAATACAGTTACGACTACTAAATCCTACACAGCTGCACTTTATAAGCACTTACATGAGTGCATGGATTATGCTATCCCAAACAGAACCAAGATGCTATCCTCCAAAAAAAGGAAGCCAATCTGGTGGTCCCCTGCCATAAACAAACTGTACAACAGAAGGAAGAAACTGCTGCAAAAGAGAGTAAAATCCCATGAGTGTAGGAGCTCTCTGGTCAGCCTCAGTAAGAAGCTGCGATCCCTGATAAAATCCTCCAAAGCTAGTTATGAAAACAAAATCACGACTGATTCTAAAGACAACCACAAAGCATTCTATAGCTATGTCAAGAATCTCAATGGCAACACTCCGAACTGCTCTGAGTTACAGCACAATGGCACTAAATATACAGACCCAACTGATATTGCCAACATCCTGGCAGATAGGTTCAGTGTTAACTTTACCCCCCTCTAACCCATTAAAGAGCCCATCTCTATACCGGAAGAATGCAAAGTTCCTGTAATCACGGCTGCACAGGTAAAAACCACACTCTCCAAAGCCAGGAACACAGCATCCATAGGACAGACAACATCCCAGGCTACTTTCTACATGAACTACAGAACGAACTGGCACCCCACCTAAGCACCATATTCAATCATAGCCTCACCTCAGGCTTTGTGCCTGCTGAATGGTGCACAGCCACGGTTATCCCGCTCCATAAGGGGGGAGCCACCATGAACCCCGGGAACTACCACCCCATTAGCCTGATGAGCCTAGTCTGCAAGGCCATGGAACGTATCATCATGGAACTTATAAACAAAGACATTGGTAATCTCCAAACTCTAGACCCCATCCAGTTTGGGTTTGTAAAAGGCAGATCATGTCTCCTAAACCTGATAGACTTCTTTGAAGCAGTCACCAAAGCTGTAGACAAGGGTAAGGTGGTTCACACAGGCTATCTAGATCTTGCCAAGGCTTTTGACACCATCCCCCACTCTGGAATTATAGATAAACTCACTAAACTAGATATAAATCCCTATGTCACAAGATGGGTTGCCAACTGGCTCACTGACAGAACCCACACTGTGAAAGTAGCAGACTCCAAATCTGACTTCAGATCAGTGACAAGTGGAGTACCACAAGGTTCAGTCCTGGGTCCTCTCCTGTTTGGTATCTACTTCCCTGAAGTACAGGCTAACACAGAAGGTCTTTTACTAACAAAGTTCACAGATGACTGCAAACTAGGAGCCATAATCGAAACTCCTAATGATGTGTACCTCACAAGACATCTACAAAAACTGGAAAGGCCACAGAAATACCTCACAAAGAGGATTACCGGCCTCAAACAGATTCCCTACACAGACCATCTCAAAAACCTCCAGCTTTGCTCCGCCGCATATCGCCTACTCAGAGGTAATCTCTGCCTAACCTACAAAGCTATGTCAAACCCAGAGCTGTTGGACATGCTCCACTTAAAGAAATCCCAATCCCTCCGAACTAGACACTCTAGGGACCTAAACCTTGTCACCACAATAAACAGGACATGCCAGAGGGATAGATTTCTGTACCAGAGACTTCCCATACTCCGGAATAAACTACCTATATATATCAAACAAAGCTCCTCATTAGCACTCTTCAACAAAAATCTTGATCATTGGATGGGAAATAGGAAATTCACTCCAGGGATTACCTCTGTGGCTCTGCTCAACAGTGGCACAGGAAAATTATTTTCTTGGGTGGCAAAAGCCAGGGTACCTTTTTAGGCTGGGCTTGTATAGTTCCCAGGGCCAATAGCCTAGTACCTACCTATGAACCTATGAACCTTTGAGCCTTGCCTAAAAAAGGTAATATGGGGACAGCAAGAGCCTTGGCCAGTATTCAGAACCATAGGGGTGACAGGTGCAAACTGTATCTAGTGAAGCATCGAGGCATGTCTATCATGTCATCCCAGGCAGACAGAGACTGGATACCCTTTGAATGACACCAGAAGCTCAGCCAGTTGTTGAAGTTTATCATCTTTCTTTTATATTGCAGTATCATGTAGGTGAAGATAAGATGCTACTCAAGGTCAGGGTCATACCAGCCTGGGCTACATGATCATACTATATATCTCTTGTCATGTTGTCCTGGGAGGTATGTCTCAGATCATTCACACTGACATGTACAAAGACTTTGTCATATATGTACCTGTTCTGGAGTGATCTAAGTGCTTGTGTTATGTGGTGGATCATAGCACCTGACAGACAACTGACAGTAACCTTCCCCTTGTCCAGCCTAGTGAGTGGAGCATCTGTGTGCCTGACTATGGAGTCACCTGTTACTAGTGTGTTGGGTATGTTGTTTTGCCTTAGGGCCTGTTGGGAGAAACACTGCTTTGCTGTATTATATGTTTTTTGGTGTGTGCTTGCAGGTGCATGTTGCTTGCTTGTCTGCTTAGGAGGACACTCTCTCTTTTTCAGATTAATATTTGTATTCTCCGAGTATGGTAATGTGTATTTATGTGTGTGTTTTGCTGGTGCTTATATTGTAGGTCTATATGAGACTGCTGGTGTTGTGCTTGTATGACCCTACTCCTCTTGACTGTATTGTTCAGTATTGGGTTGATAGAGCTTACCACTGGTTTGACCCTGTGTGTGCCAGCATGTGGTGCATCAACCCATATATGATATGGTCATGGCCTATGCATACAATACACTCACAATACACCTAGTATGATAAGCCTGCTGAGGTTAGCAAATGTGAAAAAAACCTTTGGGCAAACTGTCAGCGAGTAATGTCTGTATTGCACCCTGTAAATCCATATTGCTTGCTGAAGTGTAAAGAAGTACTTAGTTTGGATTAAGAACCCCACACTTGCCAACCGTGTACGTGTGTGTTTGTTTCTCCCTGGGGAGAGAGCAACCTTTTTGGAGACTACTGACACCCCTTAAAAGTGATATACTCATCTTTGTCAAGTCTGATGGTGTCTCCATCCTACAAATACACCTGTGGGAAGGTAAATTCCCAGTAATGTGTATAGTGTGTCGTGTAAATGTGTATTGCTATAGTATCCTAATGTAGTTAGGTAGGGGTTTGAATCTTGCATTTACCGTTTGTGTGTGTTTGTTTCTCCATGGTGAGGGAGCAACCTTTTTGGAGGCTAGTCACACCCCTTAAAAGTGATATACTCATCTTTGTCAAGTTTGATGATGTCACCATCCTACAAATATACCTGTGGGAAGGTGAAATCCCAGTAATGTATATAGTGCATCATGTAAATGTGTACTGCTGTGGTATCATAATGTAGTTAGGTAGGGGTTTGAATCCTGCATTTGCCAAGTGTTGTGTGCCTCCCTGAGGAGAGAGTAACCTTTTTGGAGACCACTCAGACTCCTTAAAAGTGATATACTCATCTTTGTCAAATCTGATGACGTCACCATCCTACAAATATACCTGTGGGAAGGTGAAATCCCAGTAATGTGTATAGCGTGTTGTATAAATGCATACTGCTGTAGTATCATAATGTAGTTAGGTAGGAGTTTAAATCCTCCATTTGTTAACTGTGTGTGTGCTCCAGGTGAGTGTGAGACACCGTTGGTCAATATGGAGTGGGTTTTGATTTTTCTAGTGAATGACATATCACAATGACAACTGTATGTGCATAACACATGTAAGGTAGCTGTAGGGCAAAGCCATATACATACATGTGACCTCAATTTTTTCATAGGTGGGTACTCTGCTTTCTTCATGAAAGCATCTGTTAGCTTTGCCAGAGTGTGCTGATGCTTTCCAAACCTTAGATCACTTCTATATGCTTGTGACAAGCTTAGCCACTGCCCTGGGCTATGTCTTCTGTTTCACATCCACATCCACTCATCACGGTTTCTATTGAAGAGTGTGAGTGAGGGTTTATGCTTGAGGTATATTTGAATCCTGTTCCAAAGCAAGCAAAGTCTGACAAAGCTGACTAATCATTATAGGTGTGCAACAACCTCTGTGGATCTGCATGCAAACCCTTTATTGCTTATGTGCTCCAAAGAGGGATTTCCAAAACCCTTTGGTAATGTGATTATCAAAGGAGAGATGACTAAACACATGGCTCTATGTATCCATTAGTACCTGTTCCACATTTTGGGGGCTACTATCTATGTGGTGCTCTGGGGATACTTTGTTTTCTAAAAGTGGATAACTATGCTTTCTTTGGCATATAGATTTACAGCACGATTATGACATCAGGTATCTGTCTCTATGATACCCTTTTGGAGGATGTGTGTGTCATCTGGAGAATAAAGTATAGGTCACAGCATGCATTTTCATCAAACGTGGGCAGACATATCCCTACTGTGTTTGCTTGTACCTAAGAAAGCTATATGCCAAATAGGAGTGGTCCCAGGACTGAGTGCAGGTGAATACCACTTGTTACTGGCATATAATTGTACATGGAGGCTGCAAATGTTACTGTGTGTCCTACATCTGTGCATCAGTTGTCAATCCATCATCTAACAATCGTTTATGGTCAGTCTGTTGAGGTTATGTATAATACCAGAATGTGGGATGGGTATGAATTGCTGGTGAGCTATAGCTTGGCTGTGTGGACCTCCCCTCCCTCACCTATAGCCTTGTTAACTGGCTTGAAGTCTACTAGGTGTAGGAGCCATGATCTGGCCTTTAGAGAACCTAAGTGGGTATGGTGCAGTGTTTGCAGGTTCATAATGTCTCTGTTAATGAGTTCCATAATGCTGTGCTCCATAGCCTTCCAGATAACATTTGTCTGGCTTATAAGGTGAGAGTTTCCAGGATCTGTTGCAACTCTAACCTTAATCAATTCATGTTAACATTTGCACTGGGTGTGACAAGGGTGGACAGGATTAGGAATAAGTATATTAGAGGGTCAGCCCAGGTTTGAAGGTTAATAGACCAAGCCAGATAGGCAGGATTATGTTGGTTTGTACATGTGCTGAGGGGGGATGCAGAGTATATTGTGAAATAGATGCTAAGGATGAAGCCACCAGGTAACAGGAAAAGAGGAATGCCTAAGATGAGGTTTGTGGATGCTTTGAGAGAGGACATGCAGGTGGATGGTGTGACACCGCAAGATGCAGAGGGCAGGAAGAAATGGAAACAGATGATCTACTGTGGTGACCCCTAATGGGAGCATCCAAAAGGAGAAGAAGAAGAAGAAGTTGTATTACTCAACCCTTGTGGACTGTGAACACCATTACCTTGCGTTATTCCACAAGTATGTAACCTGTATAGAGGCTGCATCTGAACAGAGTGTTTAGGTGAGTGGTGACTTCATATGTCAGCTTGTGTATGACACAGCCAGGGACACTGTCCAGTACCATTGCCACTGTGGTTTGGACTTTGGTAAAGAGATGTTTTAACTAGAGTGTCTGTGAATCATCAGGTTTTACATTCTTCAGGTCTGGAAATGTGGCCCTTGTGTAATGACAGGGTGGTGAAATCTGCATTCAAACTTTCTGACAAGATATTGGTAATGACAGTCAGATAAGTGTACTTTGTGACCGTTTTCATTAACTGTGACCCGATCTGAGATTTCCCCTCTAGATTACAAACAACACTAAAGAAAGCTTTAGTGTTGTCTTTGGATTCCTTGCCAATTTGTATTTTGAAGCTTGCCTTGTATGATTAATGAGGGCCTGTATTTTCCAAATAATACTGACCAGAGAGGTTATCCCTTCTTAGTATGTAACTCCTTTTTGGTACAACTTCACACCTTCTATTATATATTTAGTTTATGGCAGGGGTCCATGAGACTAATGCACTTTTACTGTATAAGTGAGAATTTCTTGTGTTTGTGATAGCACGGTCCATGCAACCCTGTAGGTGAACAGTGTGCATTACTAAAGGATTATGCAGCTGGGACAGTGTTAACCTTAGTAATGCAAACCAATGACAGATAGCAACAACAGCATCACCCACAGCACAGTGTCAACCTGTGTCATACACACACATGTGTATTCAAGTTTCAAAGTGTGTGTAGTACAATGGATACTGGCCACTAATAGAAACTATGGAGTGTTAACACTGGCCAATACAGGGCATGTCACCCTGCCCATGTGTCCAATATGCATGTACATGTAAACAGTGCACCTCCACCATGTTCACAAATGGACAGCTGCAAACTTGTGTTGCACACACCCCACACTTACTGTCCACTGTATAACACATGCTGACACAATTACACACATCAGCCAAGTGGCACATGGACAAACAAAACACAACTGGAATAAACACTGGTGAAAACAATACAACATTGTTAATTACAGCTTTAATGCATCATGCCTGCTCAGCTACACCTTCAAGGATATCATTACACTTTACTGCTGACAACATGCTACACATCCAACCATTGCTATACTTTATTAAAGTCACCCTGTGCATCAGCACCATGCTAGCCTGTTCCTGCATCAATGTTACAGATGACAAGGGGTGGCACAGGTTTCGTCATATGCACAGTTTGTGTTGTTGGTTTGCCAGAGGCCTACACTGAGACATACAATCAACATGTGTGTGTGAGTGTGTGTGTGAGGGCCATGAGTACTGTTATGGGCCAATGTTGATGTCATGTGTGTGGGTATGTGTTTGCCCTAGGTTTCTGGTTTATGTGTGTGTGTCTGCATGCACACAGTTCCACCATGTGGCTGTCATATACAGGGATTTGTGAGACAGCTACAAACTGTACCTGGCAGACCTTACAGATCACTGTCTCTGGCCACGGATATGGAACCTGTGCCTGGCAGTGGTGCTACAGAGAGTATCAGGTACTAACCCTGATTGGGTACTATCCTCAGAGGTTGACAAATGTCCACTCGATTCAGGTCCCTGCTGGGACTGGCCAGAGCCACGTGCACATGGTCTGCTAGGATGGTCTATGGACAGCCCCCCCAACATTGCTGGGGCTGGTACTGGCACTACGGGAGCGGCTGTGACTTGCTGGACGTCCACGGTGACCTCCAGCTGGTGATGTTGCTGGCATATGTCCACTTCAACGTTTCAACCGTCCTGCACTGTCCTGACACATGGACATGACATTGTGGAGGACATCCAATGTCTCACCCCAATGTCTATCAATGACCTCAGTGTAGTTATGTATGGCACCTGCTAGGTCACAGATACTGTCATTTACAGAGGTGTAATGAGCCCTCTGTGCCCTTAGCCCCTGTCTGGTGTACCACTCCATTCGTGTCTGTGCCTCCATGACAGCCTGGAACATGTGTGTGGCAGAAAGAGGTGTGGCACGTCTGCCAGGGGCATGATGACCAGCAGTGCTCTGATGAGAACCCCTGAGCATCTGCCTATGTGGTACTTTTCCAGACATCTGGCTATGGATTTTGTGTCCTGATACATGTGCCATAGATACTACACTGTCCTGACTAGTGCCAACTGTACACTGTCCCTCAGCTAAGGGCAATGGTGATGATGGACGTACAGGCAGTATGACTGTGCGCATGGATGGGGTGGAGACTTGTGTACTGTCAATTGGTCGCCCAGCAACAGACCCTGACAAACCTGCCTGTGCCTCAACACACCTATCCTCATGATCACTGTCTGTGTCAGTGACATCGGGATCCCTGCTGTACTAAACCAGCCCCGCCTCGCCACCTGTGAGAGGAAAACAGGAAACACACTTTAAGACCTGAACATGACTTCAGACCACATGCACACATGCACACATGCATACATGCACACACACAAAACTACACTCCTCCCGAAAGCAGACACACACAACACCAGCAATCACAGAACATACACAATAGCAGGTAATGGTGAAGTACAGTATCACAAGCAAAACAGTCATATCACACCTGTCAGCATACAGGACATGTGTTGCTCAACAGCATGCAGTGCAAGTGTAGTCAATCCTTGTTACTAACTATACATGGCTTTGATGCATGTGTTTTGTTATTAGGTGATGGCACTCCCCCTGGAACACAATGCATACATGGACACAACATTGCTGTGCAGGTATTCATAACCCTGTGATGTACTGTGCACCATAACTCACAGGTGTAGATACCATTGCTGGATGTGTATCTGTGTGTCAGATAGGTATCCAATGCTGATTACAGCCTCTGTGTCTTTAGCAAATAATTGTGGACATGTGTTAATTGTGGACATGTTTTTAGCACATTCATGATGAGTATTCACACAACATCCTCAGTGGTGCATGGATAATTGATGGAATATCATTCGGCCACATACCCAATGTATGGTACTTATGGTGAGTGTAGATCATATTATGGACATGCCAGTCTCATCCATGACATGGCATGCTAAAACACAACTGCATATTTAAACACTACACATACCCAATATGTTTCATATGACCTAGCCACTCAATAGCATCACAAGACATATATGTGTCAATTGTGCAAATGGTGATTGGTATGCATGCTGTTTAGAGGTGCATATGTGTGCACAGACACATCATTATGGTGTGTAGCAATGACAGCTATGTGTAGTACTGTGGTTACAATAACTGGATGGGGTATAGTACCATAGGCCATCATCATGAAGCATCAGGTGATCACTCAAGGCTACACATGTTTCACAAACCAGCACAAATCATGCTGTGCCAGAACTGTACTACCTTGGCTAAATTCACCATTTCACAACCAGTTGTTACGTGAGTTTGTAAGGAGGCCAATAAGGAGCATTCTCTGACATGAATGTGTAGTGTGTTGCAGAGTGTTTAAATGCCCCAGGATAGGCCTCTTCCCCTCAGGTATATTCTGTGTAATGTGTGGATGAGATTTTGGATACTGGAGTGTGTCTTTACAGAGGGTTTGGGAATCCTTTATGTGTAGCATGTTAAAATGCTCTGTGTATGACATAGATGTGTATGTTATGTGGATGTTGAGTATCAACTGTGCCTATCCAATGGTCACTACAGTCTAGCCACATTTGTTTGAGATGGTCTGGGTATTGCATGTGTTTGATGCTGCTAATCACATTAGTGAGATGTGCGTGCTCTTTCACCAAACATGCACAGCATGCATTATGTGTAGGTGTGTTACATGTGTACATGGCCTACACCTTAACTATAACATGCACTTTTTATTTCCAATAATAAATGTAGAACACACTCACCAGCATCTGTCCGCTGCCTTGACGTCACCCCAGAGGTACCTACATAGAGATGAGACAGTTTGTCAGTGGCCACAACTGTGGCATTGCTACTGTGTGTTTGCAGTCTTACAGTACATCAACAGTTTACATTCACAGGGCTACAGATTATGTTCCAAATGATCAGTATTGCACAACAACAGGCTCCACATCTTTGAACAACATACTGCACATCTCACATATGCATGATCTACCAATACAGATAACAGTAGTCTACAGATATGCCATGTTACCTGCATGCTCCATGTGTGCTTGCTGGTTGGCTCCAACCTCCATCATGGTGTATGTCTGCTGCTGTTGTTGTTGGGCAGGTGCCACCAGGCTCATGAGCAGCTCCTCCACTCTGGTGAGGGGGGGATGGATGCTAACACTACCACCTGTTGCAAGCTGTTCCGTATGCACATCAGCGGCATGCTGACAGACATGTCAGAGAAGATCACTGCAGTGGTGGCATACCTGCTCATATGTGCGGTTATGCAGGCCTACCTCATTGACCCTGTGGACAAGATCTTGCCACATTGCAGTACGCTCCTGCTGGTTCTGGCTGGTTCCTGAAAAGAGCACACGGTAGTACTAAATCATGATGCTAGTGATGATATCATCTTTATCCCTAATGTAGTTTGGGTTCCTGTGGTGGGCCATGATCCCTGGAAGACATAAATACAAAAATATGTCTGAGCAAGTCATATGGCACATTTAACATTATACAGTACATTTATCACTGAACTGCTATCTCTCTCTCTCTCTCTCTATATATATATATATATATATATATATATATATATACTTACATACATAATACAATATGTTGTACCTGAGCACAGATTGCAATAATTACTCATACACATACATCTACATGTTGGAGTACATTTTTGTAGTGTTGTATGATTGTACTGGATGTTATGTTCGTGAATACATAAATGATATGTATATCTGAGATGGCTTAGTGGCAAATCACGTATGC
This sequence comes from Protopterus annectens, assembly GCF_019279795.1. NCBI lineage: Eukaryota > Metazoa > Chordata > Ceratodontiformes > Protopteridae > Protopterus > Protopterus annectens. Next base: position 1,015,454,057 of record NC_056745.1, on the reverse strand, counting down.
TGTGATGTGAATGGTAGTGGGTTTTTTCCTAGTAAATGCTTTTTATTTTGTTACTAGCCAGAACAAAGGTCAGGGGCTACAGATGGAATAAGGCACATTTCAGCATTTGCAAGTGGGTTTTCAGAAGGGTAAGTACAGCTTATGGAAGTTTAGGAGCCTATAAGCTAACCGAGAGTGAAACACTGTAACTGCCACTTATCACTGCTATCCCCACAACTGCTTGAAAGTGCCTCACTCTCTATCCAATGAACCATGCTCTGCACAGCAACAAAATAAAATCACTGTATAAGACTTTACAAGAGTACCTGGCACACTGTATGCAACACGATGCACTACCTAGCCACAGCAGATATACATCAAGCTAATGTGTAAAGAAATATATCATCCATCACAATCAGTGTAAGGTCCAGTAAATGTATTAATATTATACCACACAACTTGTTAATGCCAAACCCGTGGCCAAAATATGTGCACAATTGGGAATATAGGTTACATACTAGATACACAGTTATATGTATTACCACACATATGTCAAAGGACATGTTACAGACATACCCACACACACGTCAGATATAATTACAGGACACAAAGGTATGACAACCCAGATAAGCTTTCAGTGTGTACTATACAGTACTGTGTGTCAGTACTTACATAACCTTAATCTTGAGAAATGTAATCTGTGATGAATACAGGGACCACACAAAACAGTAGATGCAAGCAATGTGGACATACACCATACTTTGCTGTACAGGCCCAGAGCTTCAATTAGTACTACAGTACACACAGGATTTGCATTCAACATTGGTACCAATCAATAATCATACATGCAGTGCTTTAGCCTCCAATGACACACCCTAGTTAAAACCAAGGGACTTAATCACACTGTATGCAATAGCACTTGTTCTGCCTAGCAACATAATACACAGCTTTTGCTAGGATCAAAGCAAGGACCCAGAATACCATATTATAAACAGTTTCCCAGTAAGCTATCCCATAGATACATATCTTTGACATATTCACAAACATATTGACCATCACAGTCAGTCAACAGTACAGAGAATCTGTTGCAACAAGTAGATGTAGGTGTGTATGAGTATATCCTTTCATAGTGAGAATATCAATTATACAAAGGATGTAAGGTGTACAGTAATGTAATAACATCACACAATCTTGGGATACATGCATTGAAGGTGTTCACAGCCTAGGTAGCTTTAGCAGGCCTTACTGGCTTCAACATTGCAAATTGAATGAACGATCCACAGTGTTTAACCACCGCATGTCATATACCAGCACTGTATGCTGTCTTGTTTGTCACACACTAAAACCTACATACAAATATGTGCATATTAACCTTCACCAACATATATATCCCCCCTTTGCAAACAGTTGCAAGATGTCCCCTGCTCTATGCACATATTCAGATGTGAATATATATGACACATATATATTTCTCTGTATGTGTGTGGCATACACACACATGGTCCACACTGTTGTCAGTCCCTGGACCTCACAGCTGAACTGTTGGGCCTTGCTGCAACACAAACAGGTGTCACATATGAACACAGACTAACATTGGGGGGCTATATATGGGAACAGATGGTAGATACGCATACTAGACTGCTACAGCAGTTGCCAATGCTAAGCTACACTTTAATATGACTATCATGCATGTGTTGTTCTGTCACACCCATGTTTATATAATGTCAGCGCTAATCCCCCCAACAGCCATTGGCCATACTACTGTACAGAACACAGATAACATGGATCAGATCTTTGACATTTAATGCTGAGCTACACATTTCATAGGTATGTCCCACTGCCCACAGGTACACACAGTATTGTCCATAGCAGTAGTTAAGCAGAACATCTGTGCAGAAAGTACTACTGCTACATATGAATGTTTCACATTATGTAGACTCTTCTTCAATAACATCTACTGCATGTCAGTAAATACATATGTATCACATACCTTTCCTTTGTATAATTTGGTAATTTTCTTTTTCCTTTCTCTCTCTCTCTCTCTCTCTCTCTCTGTCAGTCTCTGCAATAGAGTGATTGAGTTTGTTGGCATAGATTGCAGCCTGCTTTTGTAGGAATTGCACATGAGCATGTGATGGCCTCTGCACCCATTAGTGCCCACCATTTGCTAATTGCATGCAGCCTGCTGTGTAGTAATTGCAGTAATCACTGTCTTATCAAACCAGTACTATAAATTGCTAACTCAGGTAGGTGTGGCCCTTTCAGCTTTCCAAGATGGAGATCATCCTTGTTTGGTGTTGACATCATTGTTTAAGACAGAAGGTTGGTATAGTTCTTATATCAGAAGCCAGGGGTGTAGCCAGAGATTAAAATTTTGTACTCAGACCTAAAGTTGCTGCTTCCAGTACCCACTTGTCAGTGTAGAAATGTACTCACCCCTCAAAATGCTACCCCAAGATACATGGAAAGATGTACTTTCTTTTCAACTTTTACAATTAACTGCCATACAAAGCTAGTTATAGAGATGTATTCCTTTGGCACAAGAATTGTTTGTGAACTGCTATACTGTGAATATTCATTTACTCAGTTCTAAACAGTTTGTGCTTTTTTAGTGTTGACATTAGCATGAGCTGCTCAGAAAAACTGGGCACATTTCAGTACAGTGAGTATGTTTACCTACATCCTTGGTAGACCCTGCACACACAGGTATATTCTACATTTGGGTAGGGGTGCAGACGTACAGAGAGCGTACATAGTATTGTGTGGATTTTATCTTGCTGGACTTACAGGGTTGCTGTGTGCATGTTAGTTTATCAAGGCATGTAGTCTGTATGCATAACAGCCAACTGTGGACCTATCCACATGATAGCCAGAGAATAGCCTGTTATTTTTTGTTTGTGCACCACACAGGTCTTTTCAGCAATAGGGCAATGGCATTCTTACAGTTGGTTGCTACCAGTACATGGCTACATCCATTTGTATTTCAGTGTTTTATTTCTACATAAGGGTATGTTTCCAAAACTCCTTCCAAAGCTATTTGCACAGTATGTAACAGCAGAAAGGCTAATATGCCTCTCTGTTTCTGCCTCTGCCAGACCTCTCAACCAATCAGGTACATATTTGAACAGAATCAGGGAAAAGTCAAGAAAAACTCAGGGACAATCAGGGACACCTTTAAAATATTAGTGCTATTACGTTGAAACATTTAGAGAATCAGAGCATATGAATTAATACACCTTTTCTGAAGTAAAAGAAGTGTATAACTCTTAATTATTGTCATTATTCATTAAGTGTAATTCACCACCTTTCTGCCCAAAGTCACTAGTTTTAGGAGGGATTCAGAGGGACACAGCAAAAATTTGGGTCAAAATCAGGGACGTCCCTGAAAATTAGGGACAGTTGAGAGGTATGGCCTCTGCCCTAAACAGATATGCCAGTGTTTGTCCTGCTGTGATACTGTGTGGGGATGTAAGGTGATGGGGTAACATTATTTCCTGCTAGAATGGCTGCTTCTCTTATCACAGTCATGTAATGTAATTCCACAACAACTGTTGGTCAACATCCACAGAACAAGTTGTGTGGTATGGTATTCCTAATTTTCCTTTACAATCACTCATTCTGATGCATGATATAACTATTTAAGCATCAACTTGATGTATATCTGCTGTGGCTTAGTGGTACTTTATGTTGTGTAGTGTGTGCAAGGTCCGGGGTTCGAGACTTACAGAGGAGTTTTATTTTATTCCTGAGCAGAACAAGGGCCTTCACATACAGAGTGACTAAGGCACGTTTAAGCAGTTGTAAGCGGGTTTGCATGGGTTTGGACAATGCTGCGCATTGCTTAGCCAAGCGCAAACAAGTGCAAACTTGCACAAACGTGCTAACTACTGCTTAATACTGCTTACTCCTGCTCACCCCCGCGCTAATTTCTTTGAAAGAAAAGAAAAATGGGGAGATAGGAAAGTGGTGAAGAAGGGGCACAAAGAGGGAAAGACAGTATGGAAAATAGCTCGAGATGTGCAGGACGGGTGTAGGGAAGATCCATAGCTGCCCATTTCTTCAACAGCAACAGATGTGCATATGCAATAAATTTGGAGGTAGATATGAACCCTTCAACCTCTGAGAGAGGGGTGAGGACTACAAAGTATGTTGTAATGCCAATTAAATAACATTTCATGTGTCCAGTGGACATGTGTGCAAAATGGGCAGCTATGTGTGGGGCGTACTTTTTTTTTTTGGGAGCAGATTGCCCTATTTTTTTCAGGTGAGAGTGGAATGTGGGGTAGGGGAAGTAGGTATATTTGGGGAGGTAGGTTGGGGATGTAAAAAGACAAGGCAAACAAGATGTATACAGGGGTGGTATATGACACATGTGGTGGGTGAACACCTTTGACTGGGAGGGATGTTTGGAATTTGCAATCCCATGAGCCCCCAGATGGAAACAGTGGGACTGAGGTCCCCACCCATGGGCAGTCAACACTGCACCTTCACGGCGCAGAAGGTGGCTGTGCTGGGGGCTGTGTAGGAGGGGCATGCTGACCCAGCAGTTGCACCACTCGGGCCTCAAGCTGGCATAGAGGTTCTGCAACAGAATGTTCAATCTCTCTACGCACCACAGCCCGGACCATATGAAGGGTGATAGGTGCCTCTCCGCCCACGCTTGCACGGGGGGCCAAGCCCCATCCCCTGCAGTGCTTCCACCCAAAGGTAGCACAGGGCCAGTGGAGGAGGAGGTCCCAGGCTGGGCACCAGATCTGCTGGTACCAGGTGCCATGGCCAGCTGAGGTGGGACAGGTGGGTCCGCTGGGACCGGCCTTCCCATACGAACTATGTTTTGGAGAGTTTAATAAAGATATGAGTTAGTAACAGTCAACAGCATTGCCAATTAGTTATAACAGCATGCAGAAGTATTCCCATTAACTCAACACACCAGATTTTCAACAGTTGAAAAGCAAGCATGGCACATGCATATATAGAACAATAGTGGACATTACAACAGCATGCAGGTTTAATTGATGGCAACAGGCCACCAGTATTGTGGTATTTTAACAGGGCACATGCATAGAAATAAATGCAAATATTTATAAACCAATATGACATATGTCCCAACAAATATTTTGAGATTAGACATACCAATTGAGGTGTGGAATTGCATTTTTTATGCACATACAGTAGCGTGGAAAAGGATAGCTCAGTTAACAACTTATATATCCTTCTAGTTTTCACTACATTGCTATTAACTGCAGTTATATGTCCCTTACATGTATTATTACACTACCCAATGTCCTTATATTGTGCAATTGGATTTTGCTAGATCATTATATACATGAGCTGTATCTTACATACAAACTCTCCAAGATGCAGATGTTACTGCAACATATTTTGAGAATTGCTCACACACACTGCTGCTAAGATGGTTCACTGACAGCTCTACTTTCATATAATTATCTACATATGTTCAGGTGAAAGTATCAGTTATATGTTGACAGCTCCCTACATTTCTGGCAGCACACTGACATTTCTGGGGAACACAATACCAAGCTACTCATGTGCCAGATTAACCTGTACATGCTGGCCATGAACCAACAGTTGAGGGCTGCACATATGCATAGAAGCTACTGGCACTCCCTTCATCCACGTTATATGGGCCTACCCAAGTGTTCGTTGACACTGCTTAATACAACACTACTATTTGTAGAATGAAACAGTACAACAACATATCAAAGAAAATGACACAGACGCACTCCATGAATCATAAATTTATTAAAGGATTATTACACCTTTATTTATTGGGTTAAAAGACTTTTTGACGGCTCTCTCATTTATTTTATATAACAGTACATGCAGAATAATTACTAACCTGCCTCATGATGCAGCCTTTGCAGATTCATAGCCCGGTCACCTGCAGCTGTGAAGTAAATGCAGTGATATTGAGACATACCTATCCATAGTATAGACAAGCATAGCAATTCTTAACTACTTAATACAGTGGCTACTTACTCAATACTGGGGCATTAGGCATCATATGGGATTCCTGGATCCACCAGTCCAGTTCATCCCCCCTACGCCACTTCAGGTCAGAATAATGGTACCTGACCTGCTCACCAGTCCGAGGAACACCATTGGCACTGGTGAGATCATGGGCAAGACTGTTCCAGGCCTCCGTTTTATATTGGGTACCCCGGTACTGGCCCTGCAGGAGTCTTTCCTCATGTTTGTGGATGAGGACCCAAACCATAATTTTGGACTCCTGGATGCCCCAATGTTGCACTCTAAATCAAGTGCCTTCACCAACACCAGCCATGCTGACTGCAGAAGGAAGCTACAACCAGTTATAGCAAGTATTCCTGCCTGTGGAGCTTAAATATGCCTCATTTCCTGCACTTATTTGTGATTGGCCAGTTTTGGAAAAGCTCAGCTGTTTGCACGCCTGCTTAGCTGATGATGGCAATGTTTAAAATTCTTTTAATAGATATGTCTCTGTTGATGTGCATGTTTGTGAAATGCTGTCATGGCCTAGTGGTTAAGTACTGTGACTATAGTGCACAGTATTCTGAGTTTGAGCCCTGTCACTGTTTTTTATTTTCCTGCTGGGCAGACCTGACTGGTTAAGGAACAGTAAAGCAGGTGTGAGCGTGTTTACCTGACTTTGCTCGACTTTGGCCGACTTTGCCCAATGTTGTCCAACTTTGCTCGACGTTGCCTGACATTGCCCGACGTTGCACTAGTTAGCGCGGTGCACAGCTGCACGCAAAGACATTGTGCTGGTTAACGTGGTGCACAGCTACACGCAATTGGATTTAAATATGCTCAATACTGGTAAAATGTGCTTAGCAGTGCTTTATATTGCTTAAAATAGGCTACTCATACCTCAGAATGCAGCATTTCACACACACACACACACACACACACACATATATATATATATATATATATATATATATATATATATATATATATATATAATTTGTGCACTACTACATTTAACATTTCAATGCTTTTTACAAATTTTATACATAAAAATGTCAGGAAATATTTTTGTATACAGATTTCCCACAGAAAATGGAATGTGCATTAGTGGGACTCGAACCATGAATGCCTCTTCTTTGTGTGAAGGCTCTAACCACTACGCTATCGCTATGTTGTTTATTTTGCATATATTTTTCTTATTATCCCTTTCTGGTGTCTAACCTGCTTACTGCAGCTAAGCAATGGGCAAACCCGTGCAAACCTGTACAACTACGGGCAGCTATAGCGGAAGAAAAAAAAATTATTTTTATGTTTTATTTTGTAAGTTGTTTAACATATGGGGGAGTGTATTGTTACCTTGTACACATGTGAGTGGACTCACTCATGTAAATGGAAGTTGCGGCATTTCTTCATTGCAAGGGCGTGGATTTTTGGACTGCTCGGCAGTCTGACATGCCCCCTAAACTCGTCCACACTCTGTGTAAGCTTTAGAGTTGAGGCAGAGCGCCCTCATTAATATGCATGGCGCACTGCCATCATACTCTTACACTGCCGCTTCCATGTAAGACTAATCTAGTCTTACACGGAAGATTAGTGAATCTGGGGGATTGTCTTTTTATTGGCCACACATTATTGTTTAATTAGTTTTACTTAAGGAGTCTCATACTATTCATCTTCTTTAATGATAGTTGTTTAGATTTTTGGATATGTAGTTTTTTGTTTATTGTTTTACATATTTTATTTAACTCAACTATTGTGAGATCCCCAAGAAAAAAATCACTTTGATGATATATCGCTATATTAGTTTAGAAAAGACTGGTATATAATTAAAAACAACACAAACACTTATAGAAAATCAAGTTTTGAAGACAAACCAACATGGATAAAATTTCAAGTAATGATGTAATCATTTTGGAAGACAGCAATATATGACAAATTACAATATAAGAAATTTATATGAAGACATTTGAAAATAAGAACATTACACATTATATTACAACTTTAGTTGGGTTGTACTTCTTAGACATGGTAAGAAGAATGGTAGAGAACTTAAGGATGTAGTCAGTAGTGAACAAGGGCATATAGCCTGCAACATGTTGCCAAGTTCTATAAAGATTAGAAAGACACAACACACTCCTTTTAAATAAGGCAACTTTGTGAGTGAGGGATATATAGAACATAGGTGATGCTATATTTAATTATCTTAATACTGAAAATTATAAAGCATTCTAGTAATGGCCATTCCAAACTCAATGCAATTGAGAAATTCCATAATCATGTTTTTTATTGGTCTTAATGTACTCTCCCTGCCTGCTATGTAACATTAAACAGCATGTTAGTCATAGATTTGTAGGTAAGTACTAGACTAGCTACTCTTGTGGGCCATTTTTAAACTAACCAATTTCTCTTCTACTGCTTGAATTGACATGTCACATTTGGTGTTAGATTGTTCTTACTCAACCCATAGTTGATTATTATATATTACCCCTAGTGAGAATAAATGTGATCATAGCATAGATAATATGAGGGAATTCATATGTTAGATAAAGCATTTAGGAGCTGCCTCTGTCCATTAGTAGTACAGGGTTAGTCCTGGGGTAAATCTTCTATTATATTTCCATAGATCCAAGTTTTGCTTGGATGGGGAGTCTGCTCCAGAGCAGTGATATCCTTTATGAGATATACCTGTCCCTGCAAATCATTCTGTTGTTGTAACAAGTTTAGATCTCTGAATTGAGTATTTCTGATGCTATGTGACCTGCTAATGTGGAGTAGGTTCATCAGTATGAAATGCCAACAATATTTGCACCTTAAGTATATCTAGATGGATGACATCTACTCCAACAGCTGGAATGCTGCTAGATCTTATGATCTGCATCGAAACATAGTTTGATATGTTCATTTTGATATGGAATAGAGCTGTTAATGTACTCTGTTTATTTTGCACTTTTATTTGGAAATGTACTGTTTGACAGCTGCCCTTTTGATGCATAATCACATATTGCATACATAATCATAACCAGTTTATATGCTTTTTCCATAAACATTCCTTTTCAGTGTGTAACAATCATATGAGTACTATGGCCGGTCCACTTAGTAAACCTGGCATCAGTTATATCTATCTATATTTATTATAGCCCAATCAAGGAAGAGCAACACTGACAATCTTAGTATAGAATAATCTCCTTGTGAAGTATGAAATATTTGAGATCCTGTCCCTGTAGTATATCAGGCACCTCACTCACATGCAAGCTCTCCATTCAGAGTAAAACTGTGTTTCATGTACTTCTTGTAAATATGGTGTCTTGATTAGCTTGATAATGAAATGGGCTCAAGAAATTTAAATAATACTAGTGTAGCAGTTGACTCAAATTCTGTTATAAAAGATATATTCACAGTAAATAATAGTTGAACAGAAAACCAGGAAAGCATATATTGTCAAAAAAACTACTGATAAAACATGTTATATATGTGGGTATAAACAGTTTAGGATGGAACTAAGTTGGATCAAACCCTAATGACACCTCTAGAAATTCCTCTGGGACCAGCCTAGTGATATCTAAACTGTCTAATGCTGCCTTTTCAAATTTACCTTACTACCTGCAAAACTGTTTTAGACATATGCCAGTGAAATATTTTATCTTAAGAATTAGATGACAGACAATACAGCTTAAGTAACCTCTATCTAGTGTAACTAAGGGGATCATAGATACTGATCATAATATTCTTATTTCTCCACATATATCAGCAATCAAGTAACACAGACAGAATTTCTTAGTCTTGTATGAAAAATCGCAGCCATTTTACTAAAATAATGATGACAGCATTTGTGTAGCTTGAGTGGCTAATAAGTAGTTTAAGTTATTTGCAAATATTACAAACATAATATTTACAGTATTTATTATGGTTTATAAAATCCAGAATCTAAAAAATAACATAATTGTAAAGGTTAGTTGTGCTTTCCATTTAGACTTCTTTAGTAACATTTGTGATTCTAAGGATATGAACATTTGTTTGAACAGTGTGGATACAATCTAATTTTGTTAAAAGGCTCAAACAGCAATTATAGGAAGTTAAGAGTACAAACTTCCAGGACTTGATTGGATGAAATGAGTTGACAGATGAATATATAACCACAACTGAATGTGTGATGGCAATGGAAGATACATATTTGAAAGTGCATGAAGATATTAATAATTCTATGGGAAGTACAGGATATGAAACCAAACACAGGATAAGCAGAGATTAATTTAGAGACTAACAGGTAGTTTACAACTGCATAGGCTACTAAGACAGGTCTGTTGAAAAGGTGTATTGTACAACATTTAGATACCTATGAACACTTAATATCTGGAATCAGTGAGCAAGCAGTGAATTATACATTGTAGGACAAATTACACGATGTAGGACAAATAAATGAAAAGGCCTGTGTGTCAATATATTTTTAGGAAAAAAGTGGATTTAAATGCAAGAGATATGGAAAACATTGCTATTAATCAATTATATTTTAGTTTAGGAGTATGCTTAAGGTCTACAGTGTTTTTGCTGTATGGAATTATGATAGTGCTGTGTCAGATTCTGATAATCTGTGAGAGAAAGAGCAGTCACAGGTGGGATGATATGGGCAAGTGCCAGCACAGCCAGCTGGAGTTTTATAAAGAATGATATGTCCTTTGAATATCATACTGATTTATAACAGATGCTTATGTTACAAATGTATTAGAACTGTATGTTATTTGTATATCAAACTGATTTTGTACAGATGATTGTGCTGAAAATGTATTTGTGAGCTTTGCTTATGTTGAAATGTATCTGATGCACCTTGCTCAAATGTAGAAAAATGTACATATATTTTTGTAGCAGAATTAAATGCATATGTTTTAATAGGGGATACTGTAAAGCAGAGGTTAACTTTAAGAAAAGTAAGGGAAATATAAATGAGCTGTTAACCCATTAAAAGGTACCTCAGAGTGCTGAATAAGACTGGAGTTGCTGGGTCTGGTGAAGAGCCTTTGCCCATTAGCTCAGTGAAAACAGGGGAGGCCCCAGGCACTGCCATAAACATTTGGATGTGTATTGTGGCTGTCTGTGCTGACTTCCTGTCTCAGCTTCAAAGGGGAATACTGTGAGAACATAGAGTCAGGTGAAGAGATGAGGTCATTCTGCCAGCCCTCTTGGAAATTATATTTTAGATATTAAAAAGGGAAAACTCAGAGCACTGAGTATTCTGTTTGGAAAGTGTGACTAGAAAGGCCCTCACCCACAGCATCTTGCCTTACAGTAGTAAGTAACTTAGCTACGGAATAGTAAAATTCTCTTAGATTCATTTAGGGATATAGTGAAGTTTAGTTTAGATATTGTTTTTTCTTTATTTGTTTGAGTCTGTTCATCAATGTTCTTTTCAATATTTCCTATGATCTGAACTCTATGGTTTACTGTGAATATATATTCAGTATGTCCATGCTCTTTTATTATTTATTATTAAATATATTTAAAACTTCTATTATGGCTGATCCTTGTAGAAAGTACTTAACCTTTGAGAGTGCTTATATTTATTTGGTGATACTGTGTGGGCCATTCCAAAAGGCCTAGCCATCTTGGTGAACTACTACCATTGATATTAGTATTATTATTATACAGTGTAATTGAACACCCTTTGTTAATGGCTTTAGAGTAGCTGATTGAGAAGTATCTGGTGGCAGTGATATCTATCTTATACTCTGGGCAGAAGGGGGCACAGCAGGTAAATTTGTGCCAGCCTTTCCCAGGTGTGTGTGTGTGTGTGTGTGTGTGTGTGTGTGTGTGTGTGTGTGCGAAATCAAATCTTTCAGAGTGTATGTGTGTGTGTGAGTGTGTGTGTGTGTGTGTGTGTGTGTGTGTGTGTGTGTGTGTATGTGTGTGTGTGTGTGTGTGTGTGTGTGTGTGTGTGTGTGTGTGTGTGTGTGTTTGTGTGTGTGTGTGTGTGTGTGTGTGTGTGTGTGTGAGAGCTATTTGGGGCAAGGACATGAAGCACTGAGTTTACAGAGAGGGTGCTGGAGGACTTGGCTTGAACACTCACCTGAGGACATAGCCCTACAGCTGTACCAGTGGGAAGTCTTATTCTGGACCTGTAGGGAGACAGATATAGAGACATCCAGACTCTGGGATGAGTGTGTTCCCTGTGTGCTCTTAAGGGAATTTATCCTTAATGCAGAGAGGTCTTCATCTGGAAATACTGCATGTATCCATTTGTATTCCTAGTGCTGTTCTCTCTCTAATGTCAGTGATGAGGATTCAGATTTCTTGATTACTGGCCCAGCATGGGGATGACACATATTGGTGGCCATCACAACAACAATGCATTATATCAAGCCAGGTCCATACAAGCTAATTATAACTCTCACAAACATGTAAAGGCTACTTCAAAAGTTGATATATGGGCAGAAATGAGAAAGCTTAATGTACAGTGTCTGCAAGGTTCAGGACACAGTCTTGACCTCTGAAATTGGCTTTTTGGATTTTTGCTTCTTCTCCTTGTGTCTTATTTTGTTTTCTTTGTGTCCTCTGGTTTACTAATACATTCTGAAAACATGATGGCTCACTAACTTCTCTAAAGTATCTGCATATTTATACATTTACCAAGAATAGAACCCGTCACTGGTCAACTCAAAGTTGAGAAGCAACAACAACGAAAAGTATTCCTAATTCCCAAACTTGAAGAACAGACAGCTGTCTGCTTTTTCCTGCTCTATTTACTACTCAACATTTACCTTTTATACCTCTGGAGTTTTGGCCCAGGTCATGGCTGAAAAGGACATGATAACAATCTGTTCACTTATCTGGTTAACAAGTAAATAAATTAAAATGTATTTATTTCTAAATCTATCTATCTAAGCAGGTGTGTGTGTGTGCGTGTGTGTGTGTGTGTGTGTGTGTGTGTGTGTGTGTGTGTGTGTGTGTGAGTGTGTGTGTGTGTGTGTGTGTGTGTGTGTGTGTGTGTGTGTGTGTGTGTGTGTGTATACACGTATTTATCACATTCTGTCTCTATATATCTATAGATATCTGTGCATACACGATATAACAACAATGGTTTGGTTCACATTATGAGGTGATTGTGTATTAGATTTACCTGATATTGTTGTCTCTTTTACTCTGCTAAATTATTTAGATATCTACTCTCTTTCATTGATCAGGCTTTGTGTCATTAGATTTTGAGACGGTGTTAACATAAAATCATATTTACATGGTGTAAATATATTGCACTGCAACTTGCATTGTCAGAGGTTCCATGTGTTGTTGTTTGGTCACATGACTTGCATAAGAGGAAACATTTTTCATTTTGCCTGAGTGTGTATCTATACAATGGCAGAGAACGTGAATATGTATAGATAATGGGGATGTGGGACAAATTCACCACATTGTGGGGTTCAGTGAGCACAGCTCTTCAGATATATATTTTTTGTTATTGCTTTGAAATGTTTTGTTCACTGATATGTTTGACAATGTTGTTAAACATTGATAAGACACAAATTATTTTGAATCTTAATTTGGAAAAGGTTAAGAATGATGTCAGATGGGCAACTGGGCGAACACAATATTATTGATTAATGTGGCAGATAAAATTGAACTCGGTGCTTCCTGCATTTAATGAAACAGTTTTTATTTGTTCAGTTTTAAAACTAAGAGTTTATGGGCTATGAATTATTAGGGAGTTTTATTTGGAATACTATTTAAGTGACTGCCTTAGCTATGCAATCATTCTAGTAAAGTCTGAAAGGTTTCTGGATGAAAGCAGTAATTAAATTATGTGAAGTTCTTCATTTATGCATTTTTTTTATTTTTCTTTATTTTAACTGTTTTGCATCTTAACTATGAGCATTATAATGTTTTTAGTAATCCCCACAGATCTTAAAAAACATTAGATACACGTGTTACTGTTAACTAGCTCTCAAACACTTTAACATTAGCCCAATCTGCTAGTTTTATTTCTAACTGTCCAATTGCAAACCTGCCAACTCTCTTCATCTGACTTACTAAAATTGTTTAACTCTCATTGTCCATTATCTGACATGTTATTGCTCTTACTGCCTAGTAGGATGACATGAGTTTTCCACTCAAACCCTATACATGCATTCCATGCATATGTCTCAGCTGTCCAGATTTTTTCCAAATGTCCAGATTTTTGCCTCATATGTTCTCGTAAAAATTTTGACTTTCTGGCAAATCATTGAGGATTGAAGTACTAGATAATGACAGGCTTGATTTACAGACTTCATACCCTTTGGAAAATGCACAATAGTGCAAAACCTGTTCTTCTATCAACTTTCTAAATTTATAAGAGAAATATTTGTCTTTGCCACTCAAATTGACATACATGAGGATGTGTTAGCAGGCTAATTATTCACAAGGTCTGTAAAGTGCCTGATGCATAACAAAGTTTTCCCCTGTGTCTTTCATACTGTGAACATCTTTGACTCATATATGGTAGGTATCAGAAGTACATCATTTAGTTGTATGTTTCTTAGGTAAAAATGTAAATTATTTCAACTGTTTAATATCAGATTTTTGTATCATAAGCCTTCATTCTTCTGGCACATTAATAAAATTGCATCAACTCTACTATCGCTTCACTTTCCTTCTGAATTTACTGATGAGTAATACAACTGCAGCAAATTAGGTATGTCCTACCATACTTTCCTAGTTTAGCCATATATGTTAATTCTTTCTAGAGATATTTAGCTATGCCCAATCTAGGTGACAGGCACAATCCTTCTAGCATATCCTTTGGGAGTGAGGAGCTTCTTTCCAATGGACTTTACAAAGAACAGTTTCAATGAGTGCTAGCCAAGCCAGGGGGGCAGTGTGAAGGTCCGAGTCTCTCCTGGTCACTTAACTTCTCATGCTGTCATGGAGATTAGCCATAGTGATTCTGCATGGAAATCTTCCTTCTAGTACTTACATGTAAGTTTTGGTTCTACTAATCATTATCATATTTTGTGTAAAATATAGCTAGGGATGTATAGTGACCCATAAACTGAACTTTTTCCAAAACCCACTTCCATTATTATCACTACATGACTGCAGCTGCTACTGAAATTCATTTGTCATGTTCACAGTCTCCCCTTGCCATCAACTTAGAAGAAGACGCCAATGTACGTAACTCTAGTCAGTAAGGGTGGCTAGCCCCTACCTAAAAGATAAGGCCATTTTTCTATGGATAGCACCTGCCCTCACATTTTTAGATGCTGATTCTCAGTCTAACTGCTTTGCTCCAAGTGGGTAAATATTGACTGAATGTCTGAAATAATGACTGAGTCCATATGGACATCATCTGTAAAGAAGTGAGAGATCTCTCTACTAGGATGCAGGGTGCAACTTGATAGCCTGTCTATGAAAATCTTAAATTAAAGTGATGAGAGAGTACATCCTTCATACTGACTAACAGATTTTGAAAACTAATTTTGAACACTAATTTTTAACACATTTTGATTACATTCTAATCTATGGAATGAATATAAACCCAGCCCTCATTCTGTTCAAAAATACATTAGGCAGGACACATCAGCTTTGGTTCCTTGCACTCTCGCTCAACCTTCCACTGTAGATTGATTGTTTTTCAAGTGACTTATTATTTAATCAGTTCACTATTGAAGCTGAATTTGAGTTTCTGTTGGTTTTAAAAAGCCTGTCATTCTGGTGATTGTGGGGATACCCAAAATTTGTATATCTCTCCAGGATCCACCTAGTCATTGTTTTGTAGCTGCCGCAGGTTGTAAGACAAAACCTTTATTCATATTTATTGATAACAAATTGAAGAAGCTGTGTTCTAGTGACTGATTCATTGTGAAAGGCTCCTGGCATTTTTGTTAGCACTGGATGACTGGATATAACAGCGAATATATTTTCATGACTACTGATGTAGATTTCTTTACAAGTATACCACATAATGACGGCTTAAATTGGTTTTGTTTTATATGTTAGTGAGGTTAAAGATTTATCTGACAGATATGTTCATTTATTGATTGACTTAATAGATATTGCACTTTCATCAAATTACACTTACTTTGAAGGTCAGCACTTTCATTAACTTTAAGGAATGCCTATTGGGACAACATTGGCCCCAGTTTATGTTAACTTAGTTTTATACCATTGGGAACAAGAATCTGTATTATCCTCAACTTTTTATAAATATATTTGACTGTATTGTCATTTTCTAGATAACATGTTTACTAGATGGTCAGGTACAATGGAAACAACAAAATAATTTATTAACTATTTTGGGGCCACCCACAGAAATTCTGAGATTTACTTACACTGCGAACACAAGATATATTAATATTTTAGATTCTAAGATTTATAAGATTAAAAATGATAAAAATGGTTACAGAACATTATGTAAGGCAACTTTTTGAACTCATTCTAACAGTTTTCACCCAAACCTCCAAAACTGAATATTGTTAAAGGTCAGTTTGTGAGACGTTTTCATTTAAAATCTAAAGACATAACATTTTTGAGTGAAAGTAATAGATTAACAAGCATATTTGTGATATTCTTTGTCTGCTGTGTATGCCCTTCTGTCTACTGATGGTATGAGTATACATATGCTTAAATCACCTTATTGTGACACTGATGACTTTCCACTGTAGTACCTAATTAAGTAGTGTATTACAAGTATTTTCTGAAGGCCTCTGCCTTTATCTTGCTATGTGTCTCACCCATGATTATCTGTCCTTACTCACCTATAGGTAATTTGTGTATCCTTTTCTGTAATAATGCCTTCACATAGCCTATTGTCCTTACACCCCCTTAACTGGCTACTGTTCTACTAACGTTCTCCTGTATTCTCCTCTCCTCTCTCTCTCTCTGCTGCCTTTTCCAATTTTTCTTCTTATTTCCTCCCCTAACACTATTTCTACAGTCTTATTACCTTTGTCACCTAGCCTAGTTAGATGCTTCTTCTACTTTATGCCCTATCAATCACAGTTTTTCTGCAGTTGTAAATCCTAACAATCTGATTTATCCTCCTCTCTTCCCATCTTCATTTTTACAGATGTAATGCTGTGCTCTCATTCTTCAGAATATTCACACTATGCACTAAGATTCCATTTACTGAAACCATTACCTTCCCTCTGGACCCAAGGGAAACCAGCTTTAACAGAAATGAATGTATGTCTGTAATACATTTACAAGTTAAAATGCTGTCCTAAACCTGTTAGTAGCAAAGGCACATCATCGTAACTCCCTGATACCAATTTCTACCTTTCTTCCTCACCCCTAGCTTTTTAATCAGGTTCTCTTCTCCCATCAAGAGGACACTGTTATTATTTGTCCTACTATAACAGTGAGCTGAATCCCAAGCTAATCTGGCATGACCAAGTTTACTTTGAGCAAAGCAAAATACCTTTGATTAGCTAACTACTTGTTTTTTTCACAACCTCTCCTACATCATGCAGGTTCCAGTCCACTCTTTTTGCCCTTTGGGTTCACTGCACTCCCATACCCTATCCCCATTCCCACACACTTCCGCATCCATTTGCGTTATACCTACAAGATTACACCCTTTACTCAACTGACCAATTACAACCACATTCAGTCTACCCCTCCCACCAATCATCCATAATCACCCACAACTCTCTTCAACTCTGTCATGCTACATACATCCCATACCACTTCCAGTCAGCAAACTCTCATACTATCTGAATCCTCCCAGGTTTCACATTCTCTTTTCCCATTATACTTAAATCTACATGCAAGCTTTACCTCTTCTCACCTCAACATGCTACTACTCACTGCACTATTAACCACCCTACTCACAACCACTTACATTACCCCCTATCACCATCTCCAAGTTCAATATACATATACACCTACTACTCCTGCCAACCCAGCAACAACACACCAGCTCACCTACATCTGCATATCACCACAACTATTCAATAACACATTCATTCAACTATTCTTATTAAAATACCCTTCCACTCAAATACCCTCACACATTTTATGCACGTACTCCAAGCTTACTATCAAACCCTCACACATCTACTTACTTAAGTTCTCTCTACTTAGTCTCATTGTGGACATTCACCCTAATCCAGGCCCTGACCCACAAATGCAGACAACAGAACAAGAACAAATCTCTGTCTTGGTAAACTCTTCTTTTATATGTGCTTCTTCTGACCTATTAGTCCTAAACATTAACTTCAGAACTATCCTAAACAAAATACCTGAATTCCAAGCTGCCCTGTCACTATACACCCCAGACATAGCAATACGTACTGAGACTTGGCTAAAGAACCATAATAAAGACAACACATTGTTACCCCAAGGTTATAATATTCATAGAGTTGACAGAATACACAAGCGTAGCGGCAGCCTAGCAATCATATATAAGAGCAACCTTAGCCTGCAGCAGTTAAATACTTCCCCACCTCTAACCACTGACTCTGAAATCTTAGTCTCATGCCTTCAACTCAACAAAAACATGTCCATGATCATCACAGCTGTATACATCCCCCTGGTAACAACAGCCATACAATTGAAAATCTGCTTAGCTGAGCTTCTACTACATACAATCAGGAAATATTTATCCTAGGTGACTTTAATCTACACTGGGCCACATGTACCTCCACAAATCCAGTAAATTCTATTAACCTCTTTGGTTTCACCAAAGTAATCTCAGCACCTACAAAAATTGACAAACACAATAATAAACATTTCATACTAGACTGGATTCTCTTCAATCACCCAAACCTATGCTCACTTTTTTGGCTGCCTCTCAGCCTCCCTTAGTGATCATTCTCCCACCTACTTAATTAGGCAAAGGACTTACTCAACCAAAACTGCTATCTATAAACATATCCGTACTAAACAACACTTTAACATAGAAACCTTTAATTCCCTCCTGCAATATCACAACTGGTCCTCCTCAAAACACCTTTCTCTCAATGAGGTTGCTGAATATTTCAGCAACTCATTTTTAAGCATCCTAAACTCTCTAGCCCCTATTAGAAAAGTACATTGCAAATCTAAACCAACCCAATGGCTAAATAAAGGCACCATTAACATAATGAAACAAACAGATTGAGCATGGCTAAACATCCAATCAGCAAAAACTTAAGTTTCCCTGAGCAACTGCCGCCAACTGTGAAACCTAGCCAAAAAACAAATTTACTCTGACAAAAAGACTTGCTATACCCTGATCCAACAAAAACATAAAAACAACCCTCAGAAATTCTGGCACTCCATAAAACAACTTTTAAATCCTGGACAAACCACTACACCCTCCCCAAGCATCCAAAATTCCAACATAAGCATAACAGCCCAATTTAACTCACATTTAATAACCTCCATTCAGGCCTTAGTAAACAATAGCAACCATACTCCTCCAACCATTCCTATAGCTACTGCCCATCACTCTGCCACCTTCTCATTTCAGCCCACCCAAACCACTTATATCAAAAACTCCTTCGTCAATTAAAACCCACTACTCTTGCAGTAGACCAACTCCCAAATTAATTTCTTACACTAACAGCTGACTCCATCTCATACCCAATCTCCTTACTTATTAATCACTCCATTACTGAACAATATGTACCAGTACTCTGGAAACTCCCAGATCATTCATCTTTGTAAAGGAGGCCCATCTACTGAACTATCCCACTACAGATCCATAGCAATACTCTCCCCCCTTACCAAAATACTAGAAAAAATGCATACATTCATAACTACTGGCCTATCTACTAAAAAACAATCTTCTCTCCAACTCCCAGCATGATTTTAGACCAAGACATAGCATCACAACTGCCCTATTAAGTTTCACAGATTCCATCAACCATCACAAAAACAGTAATAACCTTGTCTCATCCATTTTCTTAGACATGTCAAAAGCATTTGACACTGTCTCATATCATAAACTTCTTAAAGAATTATCTTCCATTTCTCTCTCATTATCATTCATCACTTGGTTTCACAACTATCTGTCCAACCGTCAACAAGCTGTCAAGTGGAAAGATGAAATCTCTACCCTACTACCTGTTACTGTAGGAGTCCCACAAGGCTCTATTCTTGGGCCTTTACTCTTTTCCATCTTTACAAACAAACTTAGTTCTGCATCCACTATGCCAGTATAGTGCAATATGCAGATGATTCCACTGTCATCTGCACAGCCCCTTCCCTCCCCACCCTCCTATGTAAAACCCAGAAAGCCTTCACAAACATAGAGCAGTACCTCAAAGAAAATCAACTCATACTAAACCCTAACAAGGCAAAACTAATAATATTCTCCAATAATAGATCCACAGAACCCACTATCCCATTTCACATCTTTTCCTCCAATGGCACTAAAATTGAACCACACATAGTTACAGGCATCACAATAGATAGCTCCCTAAAATGTGACAAGCATATAGCCCTTACCATAAAAATGGGTGCATATTAAACTCAGCTGTCTGTATAGGTCTAAAATATTCCTCACCTCTTCCACTAGACTAGCCATAGCAAAAACATACCTTCTGTCCACACTACTGTATACTTCCCCATCTTCACTAATCTTAGGAAATCTGAACTGTCTAAACTAGAGACATGTTACCATCAAACAGCCCCTTTTGCTACCGGCCTCCAGACTAGAACACATCATTGCTCAGCCCTGAAAAAGATACACTGGCTCGAGCTACCAAACCTACTATCTCTTAACCAACTTACAATTGCTCACAACATCATACATCAGTTTGAAGACTGTCCAGCTCTAAAGAATCTAGTTCAACCTTATAATACCACCTGTACCTATAAGAGGTAACAAAAAAAACCACCAAGGGAAAGTAAAAACTTTCCACTCGCACCACAAGATTCAAAACACCCAAAAACGAAAAACAACAGTGCAGGCAGAAACACAGGTGGCTGAAGAAAATCAGTTTAATAAAAGTGCTCAGTGCCCTGGTACCTCGGCAATTTACCTTCAATGGAACAATTTCAAAGCAACAAACCATCCCCTTATATACCAACTAGGCTAATTGTTCACAATGTTAATTAAGTAAATAATCAATTTTCAAATTTTTTTAAAGCGGCCACCTGTACCGTCTGCTTGACCAACAAACTACTTCTTAAAGTGAATAAATCTAACAACTCTTTTTGTGACTCCTTATTCGCAAATCAGTCGCAAAAATATGGAACTGCATTCTCCAACATATACTTAATAATCCCACTACCTCCAAATTTAAACTCCTTAAAGAACACCTAAATAACAAATGTCTCTGTTCCTGTCTACTCCTGGATAAGTGCTTTTTCTCCCCTCACTTAGTTCACATTTCCTCCTCTCAAACTCTTACTTACTTATCTCTTCTTTCTAGTCACTTGACACTTCATATTTTACTCTGTAGGAAGCTACACTCTCAAGCCTGTCTCCCCTAATTCTAGGGGTTACTGTGAAATCTGCACACACTGAAACTACACCTACTACATACCTAATTTACTATGCTTTTGCGTGTATTAATTATTGATGTCTTATAATATGTTTTTACTGTGTTTATTGCAATAACTGGTCTTACTGTGCTTATTGTAAATTATGTTCTAAATTGTTATGTCTGTGTTACTACAGTTTGTCATTGGAGCTTTTCTTCCCAGGCCTCCGCTGAATATGGGCTACTAGCCCAGTCAGACCTTCCAGGTAAACGAATGTAAAATAAATAAATACATATTTTTTGAGCAAGGTTATCCTTTAGATTTAATGAATAACTCATTTGCAAGAATGGGAAGAGATTGCGGAATACAAAAATGGTAAGAATGGTCCAATTCTGAGCGATTAGAAAAGTAGAAATAACTATTTTGGAAGGTACAACAAGCAGTTGAATCAAAATAGTATACCTTTAATATTAATTTACAAAATGATAGTAAGAATCTTGGAAATGTTATTGTTTAAACAGCTTTATTGAATTATCACTTGTGATATAGGCACATTTACATTTATATAAAAGTAATCAAACTGTATTTACAAGTTAAAATTAGCAAACATTATGCTTCACATATATTGCTATATATCATATAACCTAAGCAACATTACATAACTTATTCAATTTCTGCCCCTTTGTTTTAAACAAAAAACAGCTTTATTAAACCATCACTTATGACATGATCTTGGAAGTACTATTAATAAAAATTGCAGCTTTAAATGGATTCACACCACTTGAACTACTTTATGTCAGGTATTCATTATTCATGATGCTTGCTCAATGTAGCCAAAAAAAAAAAAAAAAAAAAACTGGAAAGAAGAAAACACCCCCCCCCCCTTAAAAGTATGGTAAAGCACTTTTGGACCTTGTAGATAGATAAGACCTATAATGCCTATAGCATGTAAACCTATAGAGAGAGTCTAAGAGGAACAACAGAGAGCATATTACAAAAAATACTTGCCTCAGAGAATTCAAACTTAGTATTTACACAAGGAAAATAATAAAAATGTAATGTTTACTGTTTTTTAATGTCTGTGTACTTAATAAAGGATTTTCAACTGGAAACAGACTGCCTACCTGGCTTGGATTACTTTTGAATACTTAGTTATGCTGTATAATATTTCAAATTCTATATTTTTTATTATTTTTTTTACTTAGGATGAGTTTAAGTTTGCTACTTCTACTACCATTATCCAATCTGATTAATATACAGTGATTAATGAGATATATATGGATTGAAAATCTTCCACACAGAGAAGTGTCTTACACTGTTTTGTTTCTGGAACCACTATCCTTGTTTAGTGGGTTGTTTGAGACTTCAGAGATACCACAGAGATTCCTTGTTTCTTAAAAATTTTAATTTAATACTGTATCTTTTCAGGATACAGAATGGTGTCAGGGAGAGGTCTGAACTGTTAACGTAATCCTTCAAGTGTGTGTGGACAGTGAAATATCAAGGGAGTATCACTTTGCAAGGAACTACATAGGTTCATAGGTAGGTACTAGGCTATTGGCCCTAAGGCCTATATAAGCCTAGCCAAAAAGGTACCCTGGCTTTTGCCACCCAAGAAAATTATTTTCCTGTGCCCCTGTCGAGCAGAGCCACAGAAGTGATCCTCGGGGTGAATTTCCTATCTCCCATCCAATCATTAAGATTTTTCTTGAAGAGTGGTAATAAGGAACTTTGTTTAATATAGATAGGTAGTTTGTTCCAGAATATGGGAAGTCTCTGGGACAGGAATTTATCCCTCCAGCATGTTCTGTTTATTGTGGTGACAAGATTTAGGTCCCTAGAGCATGTAGCTCGGAGTGATTGAGATTACTTTAAGTGGAGCATGTCCAACAGCTCTGGGTTTAACATAGCTTTGTATGTTAGGCAGAAATTACCTCTGAGTAGGCGATATGTGACGGAGTAAAGCTGGAGTTTTTTGAGATGGTCTGCATAGGGCATCTGTTTGTTGCCAGTAATCTTTGTGAGGTATTTCTGCAGCCTTTTTAGTTGTTGTAAATGTCTTATGAGGTACATACCAAAAGGGGCATTGTACTCTATAATGGGTCTAATGAGTGACCAGTAGAGGGGAACAATGACCTCTTTTTTTCCTGGATGAGAAACCTTTTGTGATGAGGTGTGCCACGTAGAAGGATTTCATGACTACTGTGGCAATGTGATTATCAAAGGAGAGATTACTGCCCACTTGTGTCCCAAGGTCTATTATCACACTTTCGGTATTAAGTAGACAATCGCCTATGTGGTAGTTCATGGGTACAGAGGTTTTACCAAAAGGGATGACAATGTACTTTTTGACATTGAGCTTGAGGCCATGGCTTTGACACCAGGCATCTGTCTCAGTGAGGCCCTTTTATAGGATGTCCACATCATTAGGAGTTTCAATTATGGCTCCTAGTTTGCAGTCATCTGCGAACTTCATTAGCCAAAGACCTTCTGTGTTAGCCTGTACTTCTGAGAAGTAGATACCAAACAGGAGAGGACCAAGGACTGAACCCTGTGGTACTCCACTTGTCACTGGTTTGAAGTCGGATTTGGAATCTGCTACTTTCACAGTGTGGGTTCTGTCAGTGAGCCAGTTGGCAACCCATCTTATGACATAGGGATTTATACCTAGTTTAGTGACTTTATCTATAATTCCAGAGTGGGGGATGGTGTTTAAAGCCTTGGCAACATCTAGATAGGCTGTGTGAACCACCTTTCCCTCATCTACAGCTTTGGTGACCGCTTCAAAGAAGTCTATCAGGTTTAGGAGACATGATCTGCATTTTACAAACCCAGACTGGGTGGAGTCCAGGGTTTGGAGATTACCAATGTCATTGTTTATAAGTTCCATGATGATACGTTCCATAGCCTTGCAGACCAGGCTTGTCAGGCTAATGGGGCAGTAGTTCCAGGGTTCCGTGGTGGCTTCCCCTTTGTGAAGTGGGATAACCATCACTGTGCACCATTCAGTGGGCACAAAGCCTGAGGTGAGGCTATGATTGAGCATGGTACTTAGGTGGGGTGCCAGTACATTCTGTAGTTCATGTAGAACGCATCCTGGGATGTTGTCAGGTCCCATGGATGCTGTGTTCCTGGCTTTGGAGAGTGTGTTTTTTACCTGTGCAGCTGTGATTACAGGAACTTTGTATTCTTTCGGTATAGAGATGGGCCCTTTAGGGGTGAGAGGGGGGTAAAGTTAGCACTGAACCTATCTGCCAGGATGTTGGTAATATCAGTTGGTTCTGTATATTTAGTGCCATTGTGCTGTAACTCAGAGCAGATCTGAGTGTTGCCATTGAGATTCTTGACATAGCTATAGAATGCTTCGTGGTTGTCTTTAGAATCAGTGGTGATTTTGTTTTCATAACTAGCTTTTGAGGATTTTATGAAGGATCTCAGCTTTTTACTGAGACTGACCAGGGAGTTCCTCCAGTTATGGGATTTTACTCTTTTTTGCAACAGTTTCTTTCTTCTGTTGTAGAGTTTGTTTATGGCAGGTGACTACCAGATTGGCTTGCTTTTTTTGGATGATAGCAATTTGGTTCTGTTAGGGATTGCACATTCCATGTACTCTTGTAAGTGCTTATAAAGTGCATTTGTGTAGGATTCAGCAGTCATACCTCTATTGTCCATCTGCATGGGTGTCGTGAAGTTTGCCATTTCTGTCTTAAGAAGTGTGAAGTTGGCTTTGGAGACATTTTTTACGGTGGTTTCCCTAATGGGAGGTGTGGGCGGGATGTGGATGTCTTGGGTGATTAGCTTGTGGTCGGATCTGACCAACGAAGAATTGACCTCTGGTGTGGAACCGGTTGCCCATGTTGGTAAAGACCAGGTCTAGGATATTGCTGCCCCTGGTGGGGGTGTGGATAAGTTGATCCAAGGCGTTGGAATTTATGAATTCCAGAAAACGTTGAGCAGAAGAGTTGGTTTATGAGAAGTGTTCCCAGTTAATGGTGGGGTAGTTGAAATCAACCATTATTAGGGTGTTAGGTTGTACCCTAATATTTTCCAGTGTATCAAGAAATGAGGAGTGGGAATCCTGGGGCATGGTGGGGGATCTGTAGCAAGCTGCAATTTGGATTGCGATCTTGCCCAGAGTTAGTTGCACTTGAATAATCTCGGGTGCATTATGCTGAGCAACTAGCCTGGAGGTGTGCATATCCTTAATGAATATGGACATGCCTACGCTTTTAGTGTTTCGGTCCATGTTAGGTGGCCGAAAGGTGTGATATGAATTATAACCTGGTAATGCAGAGGTACTCTCAGGAGCCTTGAATCAGGTCTCTGTCACTGCACAGATGTTGATGTTCTCCATTTTAAGGAGTGCCTCGCGTGAGTGCATTTTGAGGTTTAGACTTCTGGCATTGAGTAGCATTACCCTCAAATTTTGCTTGCTTGTACCTGTTACTGTGGTGAGTTTGTCATTTGATCCTTGCCTAAAAAAGGCACTATAGTGGTGCAAGACCCTTAGCCAGTATCAGGAATCCCAAGGGCGACAGGTGCAGGCCATCTCTGGCAAAGCATTGTGGTCTGTCAATCATGTCATCCCAGGTAGACAGATACTGGATCCCCTTAGAATGACACCAGTAGCTTAGCCAGTTGTTGAAGTCAATCATTTTGTCCTTGTACTGTGGTATCATTCTGGTTGATGGCAGGATGCTACTCAGGGCTAGGGTCATACCTGACTGGGCTACAAGATCGAACAGCTCCTCCATGTCTCTTTTCATGTAGTTCATGGAGCTACCTCTCAGGTCATTCACACCAACATGGACAATGACAGAGTCATATTTGTGGAGGTTGCTTGCATTTCTGCGTTGGAGGTCCCTGTTGCTTGGGCAGATTTTTATTGAGAGTCTTTGCGAATATAGGTGTGTGTTTTGTGTTTCTATGTGTGTGTTTTGGTGGTGTAGGTTTTGAGGGACTATGTGATGAGTGTGGTGTGGTGCAAATGTTTACCCTCTCCTCTTGACTGTCTAGTCCAGTCTTGGGTGAAGAGAGCTTTGCTTCCAGTTTGGGTATATAAGTTCATCTCTCACAGGTTGTAGTGTTGGGTGGTAGGAGGAGAGGGTTGTCTGTTTACATGAGGCAATTGCTGCATTGCCCCAGGATGCCCAGATTCATCAGGTAGACAGGAGAAAATACCGGGAAGTGACCCTTACACATGACTGGATAGGTGCTTATTTATTAAGTACTAAAGCCTGTTTTCCCAGGCCATACCTCTCAACTGTCCCTTATTTTCAGTGACGTCCCTGATTTTGACTCAAATTTTAGCTCTGTCCCTCTTAATCCCTCCTAAAACTAATGACTTTTGGAGGAAAAGTAGTGAATTACAATTAATGAATAATGACAACAATTAAGAGTTACAGACTTCTTTTACTTCAGAAAATGTGTATTAATTCATTTGCTCTGATTCTGTCAAAGTTTCAAGTTAATAGCAATAATATTTTAAAAGTGTCCCTGATTGTCCCTGATTTTTTCTTGACTTGTCCCTGATTCTATTGAAATTTGTCCCCGATTGGTTGAGAGGTCAATTTCCCCTAGACAGTGAGGAAAGTTGAATGCTGTAGTAATTTGTAGCTTAGTTAGTGCTTACAACTAGTTCTGAACAAGTGCTGAGCTCAAAGAAACAGATTTGAGTGCTAAAACTAAAAAATTGGCTAGTTCTAAGGGAAAATTTGAAGAGCAGACTTTATGGCGCCAGGAATAGTTTAACCCTGGGACATTATGTGAATATTATTTTTGGGGCCTCCAATTTATTAAAGTATAGGATTATTGGTTAATAGCAGTGATACCCAAATGTTGTGATGCCTCTTCTTGTATACAGTAGAAAAGCTTTTTTTTTAACATTGTCACTATAATAAGTAGAAAGTGTGAACTCATTTTATGAAATTTATTTTGTTTCAGACAAAAAGGAAGTCTGAAGAAGAATGTTTTCCTAGCAGGCCAGACTGGCATTCAAACATCAAGTTCATCTTGCAGTGAAACTGAATTTTAAGTGTTTTGGTTTCCTGTGTAGTTGTAGCACTATTACAACAAAAATTGTAAAACAAATGGAAGTAATGTAGTACTGAAGAGTAAAGCCATGTGTCCTTATTTTCTATCGTATCAGTTAACACTGTGTTGCTAATGTGATGTTATTTTCTCTTATCACAACAAAGTAACTTACAAGCAACATGGGTCTAAGAGGCATTGCCTTTGGATGAAGCTAAGCATGCACATCATTGAACAAGCCACACCAAAAATTTGCTTAGAAGAAATGGCCACAGCCATGTATTTATTATGCCAATCAGATTGAATTATGTACCAGATCAGAAGTCAATGCTCATCAGACCAGTCAATGCCAACCAAGAATATTCAGATGTGCGCAAAGGGCAGAACTTGGAAGTAAGATCAATCAACCAGGCCATAACATACCACCACAGTCCCTGTACGTGCTCAGCCAACACCAATGGCTGAAGGGTTCTACAACCAAACACCGACAGTCCCTTGTCATCATTCAGACATATACCAGTGGCTGAAGGGGATCTGATACTTGCGGGTCCCCAGGCTGTGGCCCCCAGCCTGCCTGCTATAACATGGGGTGGCCCATCCAGAGAAGGGCCATGCTGTTCAAGTTTGCACCCCCTCTCCAGGCCAAGCACACTCCTTTGTAATTTTAGTCTTCCAAGTCTGTCTGCCACAGGAAGATGGGATGTCCTTCATGCCATCTTTACCCCCAGCACAATTTCCAACTTTGTGATTCCTTTAAGGTTTCCTATACATATCTTTGTTGCCGAATGTGACAAGTGAACTCTATCACTACTGTACAATTCTGGCAAATGATATTAGTGTGGTGCAGTACCCAGCCACCTAGTGAACTGATGTGAGTGTGGTGCAGTACACAACCCCCTAGATTTCTTACCTGTTGAGTAATGAATCTGTTGCTTAACTTCCTAGCCTTTTCCACTGCTCTAACATTAGTTGTTCCTTGCCAGACTGATCTTCAAATTATATCTGGCCAAACACAAGCTTAATCTGTCTGATCTGGCTGGATCATTGACAAATTCTATTTTTTGAGGTGCAGCAATGAATTGCTTGTCACATCATTCTCCCCTATATGTAATGCAAGTAATGTAGCTCAGGTAATGGCACACAGTATTCAGTTAAAGTTGCCAGCAGGTGCCTCCACTGCATTCCTCTCCTTCCCAGCTAATGAACCAGCATTCCTTCCTCTTCGGAACTCAGGTTCAGCCAAGATTTACCCAATTCTCTGGCTCTATGGTAGATAAAATGCCCCAGAATCCACACCAATGTCAGCTGCTGTATGATACCTGAGGAAAGAGAATGCTGGTTAGTCATCATGATCTAACATATCTTCTGTAAGTTTTTGTTAAGACCCAGGTTTGCTACTGCTTTTTTCAGGACTGCCCTGAATTAGTAACTAGATAGGTGAGCACAGGAATGGTGCATCACCACTCCAACACATCACCCTGGAGTTTCTTAAACCATCTAACTATATCCCACCCTTTATCCTTTGGAGGCTTGAGCTTCTGTCAGACTCCTTTTCCTAGCTGGCCTATTCTGCTCTTCTTCACATGAACCCCTTCCCTGTCAGCTTCTAGCTTAATATCACTGAGCTCTATAACCCAAGGAAGGCTGTCACTCTTAGTGCACTGCACAATCTCATGTATCTGGACACACCACAAAATGCTATAAGTGTGCTGTCCAAAATGGCCACAGTTTATACTCCAACTACATACTTTCTCATAACCCACATAGGCATGCAAACATGCAAAATTAGTCTGCCTGGTGGGCTGATGCACATCTACTCTCCAGACCTCCATTCTTGCCCAGCATTGGAGCATCTTTCTAATTGCAAATTCTTGTGTGGTGTCCTGCCATCCTTGCACCCTTTGGCACCAACTTTTTGTTAGCACACGAGCACCAGAACTGCACCTAGATATACTCAACTTTTTAAACTGAAATGTAACACAAAGCTGTGGTATTGACCATTTTACTTCCTATCCTACATCAGCCCTTGTTTCTGTAAAAAGGACAATACATTTCATATACCATACTCATGTACTTGGATATAGTGCTTTCTCTGTCATGCCTCATATCCATTTTCATCAGATCCCAAAGGTATTGAGCAATCCTGTAAGGATTTGGGTCTGCTGCTGGCACCAGTTGCCTGAACCTGTCCCACTGAAAATGAGAAAGTGAGTCAGCAACTGCAGTGTCCCTTATTAAATATGCTGTGCACTAAATGTTGTTTTGCCTGCATTTCAGCATGAACTGCCTTTTTTTGCCTTTTCTCCCCCATTGGTTCTATTTTCAATTAACCCTTACTCTCAAGCTTATTCTTTAACCCCTCTCTCATCCCCATCTGAAGTTTACCCTCTAACTCCCCTTCTTTGTCCCTTCCCCTTTTCCCTTCCTATTCTCTTTTCTTTCTGAGCTTTTGAAACTTTTTTTCACTGCAGCAACTATGTTAACCTCCATGTAAATGCAGTTTTCAGTATTCATTTATTATATGTTTAACTGTATGCATGTGTATAGTTTCCTATATTCATGTATTTTATATGTTAATGCCATGTCAGTGTAGATTTTTTCATTTTGTTAGTACATAACCCAGACAAAGACTGCCATTGGCAATTTGTGATCAGTGTTCTACCCCAATAACCAGTTATAATCACAATACAATAAAATAAATAAAACTCTGAAAGTTCTTTACTTGCCCTGCATTGCTAGTCCCCCTCCCCATGTGCTTACATAGCTAGCTGACTACTCTCATATTGTGCCCCAAAACATATTGTACCTTTCCTGTAACTTTCTCACCCTGATGTGCACTGCCCCAGCTACATAGATGTCTACTTTTCCTGTAACTTTTTCACCCTGATGTGCACTGCCCCAGCTAGATAGATGTCTACTTTTCCTGTAACTTTCTCACCCTGATGTGCACTGCCCCAGCTAGATAGATGTCTACTTTTCCTGTAACTTTCTCACCCTGATGTGCACTGCCCCAGCTAGATAGATGTCTACTTTTCCTGTAACTTTCTCACCCTGATGTGCACTGCCCCAGCTAGATAGATGTCTACTTTTCCTGTAACTTTCTCACCCTGATGTGCACTGCCCCAGCTAGATAGATGTCTACTTTTCCTGTAACTTTTCACCCTGATGTGTACTGCCCCAGCTACATAGATGCCAGACTGTACTCATTACCATCCCTTAAATTAGAACTCTGCAAACCATTTCCCATTCAAATACCTGTGAAAAACTGATGCCACATGTTTTACTTGTAAATAGTTAAATCAGTATTTCTACATGACAAATGGCCTACTAATTCATGTTATCTTGTTCTGAATGTAGTACTATGTGCCATTAGTAAGGGACCTACTGTAATCACCATATGAAACCTGTTAACTCTTCTTAGCTGTTGCAGAGCACTGAACCACCAACTGCACTGGAAAGTAAAGTGACACTCCCCTTGTCACGACTCCATTATGGTCCTTGACCTGCCTTATTATCAACTACTCAGGCTTAAACTCAGTTAAGGGGCTTCATTGTGAAAGTCTTGTAAAGAATAAAGCTGGAGTGTTGGGATAACAGTATTCAGTTTAACCTTTTAAGGTACTTCTGCAAACCCTAAGCTAGACCTGATGCTACTCTTTCTCTGTTAATCATGTGGCCACTGAGTAAACACCAGATGTACCATAGCCATATGTGTGGTGTCCTATCCCACTCTGTACTAGGACATTTCCAAACCTGTGACATCTTTCTCACCCTGGACCTTCACATTTATTTATTTATTTTCCCAGCATGTATAGGTCCAACAAAGCCATTTTCTTTCAAGGTGTAGATACATCTCCATGAGGAGATATGTCTGTGTCTTTTACGCAGGTCTCATTAAACTGCAGTTTATGACTAAGCCTAAACCCTGACAATCCTTTATCCTTTTATCGAGCTTACCCAATAATCTGATATTAATGCCCACCTACTAAAGCTGAGTGGCATAATGTAATGCTTCTGGATCACCTTTCTGCCTGCAAACCAATAAAATGCATGAATAATGCATGATGCGATGCACTTCAACTGAACATTTCATCTTATTTTAACCAGCAGACTTTCCCCCCATTGTCCACTGCTGGGTCTCAACCTTATATTTGCAGCAGTTACCCACCATGTTATACTGCAAAAGCTGCTCACTGCTTTATCAAACCTTTCTTAATACTCATCTGCCTTCTTTCTCCACCCTTGGTCAGTTCAGGTGAAATATTAAGAATCTGGCTCTCACCATCCATGAGAATACCATCAGAGGCAATAAAACTGTTATCGAAATAGTCTCATAATCTGTGATCCCACCAACAAAATAAGGGCCAAATGACTTGGGAAATTAGCTCTACCAATTTTAAGTCATACTGCTACCCTGCATTTTGTTTGTTTAGTTAACTATTCAGACTATAAGCAGACAATAATTTTAAGTGTACACTCCCTTCTGAAAGTCTGTATGGTGTGTTGCACTACTGCGATCTTCTACCTTCAGAAGTATAAAATGTATCCTTGGTTTGCTGCAGCTTGCTAAACAACAGGAATTAGTATTATGATGATGATGATTGGCTTTGTAGTATTATTATTATTATTTATTTATTTTTTTTATTATATTATTATTTAAATTCAGATACTGTTCCAAATGAGAGCTTGGTCTACATTTACTGATTTGCCAAATCTGACCACTACAAAGTATAACTATGACCGCCTACTGATCTGCTGCCACTGTCTGCTCAAATGTCATTTATTGCTTAAATTACTGTTGGAGGATGTCAGCTTTAGTTATTCACCCAGTTGCTAACAAAAAAGATGGGCAGGTCATAACAATGTTTATAGACCTGACCCATGCTCTCTGAAGATCTCCAAATAAATATCTGTAGAAAAATACACCAGTGATTCAAAGAACTGGCAGTTTATCTTAACACACTTATGGAGTAGCATTTACCATACAATAAGCTAAACATTATACCCAGTACGTCTCAACTTGTGTGACAATAGGGAGTTATACAGCAAAACAGATCCCCCAAGTGAATGCTAGATTGCCCCCCCCTTTTTTTGACCTCTCTCCCCTACAAGCTTGACTTTCGCATAACTCACTGATAGCCATAGTCAGATAAAAATACCAGATATTAAAGTTTTTTCCTTCTTATTGCTCAGACACTGCACAATGGTGCAGCAACTGTGGTCCTATTAACTGTGAAATGCATTAAATAAATACTTATAAATTCTCCTGATTTTGGCTTTTGTCTGTCCATTAGGTTTGGCTTTGCCCAGAATTCTTGAACCAAGAAGTTGAGAGATATGCTGCAACGTTCTACCTCAACACATATATATATATATATATATATATATATATATATATATATATATATATGTATATATTTATATATATATATATATATATATATATATATATATATATATATATACATACACATATATATATCCACCAAATTTCTAAATAAATCTGGAGTACCCTTTGCTTCTACCTGAGCTTTCTTGTTCTGTATTGCTGAATTCTTGTCACATAACTGATGTTATTATCCAAAGGCAAACACTTGTATATTAGTGTGTTTGCACATTTATACACTAAACTATCAAGAATATGTGATTCAACAGGGATTGCTAGGAAAGTTTTACAACCCAAGGCATGTACAGTGCGTCTATATTACAACATCGAAGCTTTGATCGAATTTCTAAAGCTCGATCTTGTAATATCGAACGCTAAAATTGTTGAATGGCCAATTCAACCAAGGGAAACACTTCCCTCGGCCGAATCAAAAAAAAAAAAAAAAATTACATCTGAAATCAAGTAGGGGGGCTTCACCCCACACACCCCCCTACCTAAATATAT
This sequence comes from Protopterus annectens, assembly GCF_019279795.1. Classification (NCBI taxonomy): domain Eukaryota; kingdom Metazoa; phylum Chordata; order Ceratodontiformes; family Protopteridae; genus Protopterus; species Protopterus annectens. The sequence continues at coordinate 1,015,420,813 of NC_056745.1, read as the reverse complement.
GAACTCCGAGATCGCTCCAAATTGGAGAAACAGGCATACACCATATAACGGCCAAGGAAAGTGTTTCCCTGGGTTAAATCAGCCGTTCGACAATTTACTGTTTTGATACAAGTTGAACGTTACTTATTCGATTAAGTAAAGCTTCATCTTGTAATATAAATTCTTTACAGTACCCAAAATTACCAAGATAAAGCTCTAAAACATTCTTCTGAGAAACCACCCCAGGGGAGTATTATCAACTCTAAACTGTTAATGTTTTGTTAGTTAAATCTTTCCTTTGAGTTTTTATTTAGGAGGAAAATGCATTAAAATTAAAAGCACCAGTGATGACACAAATGTTTTTTTCATCTTCCAAAACCAAAGGGGCAGAACATATATTTGCCAAGCAACACAGCTGTTTCAACCTCTGCTTTTTGCAACTGCTCTCTGTAGTGGACATTTCTATTGGAACAAATATTTTTTATATTTTTCTGTTTATCTATCCTGGCTTAGTGAGCAACCACAAAGAAAATTTGAATCCTTAAAAGGATGTGAATTTTCATATTCAGAAGTAGTTCAGTATACAGATGAGTCAAAATATTTTCATTGCATTCAACACAGATGTCCGTGTAAATGGGTCATATTGAAATAATTGTTTAAAGTGGGTAAAATAAACTCAGCAGTTTGGTTAGTACTTACTGACTTATGTAGATATCAAAATTAGTTCCACAGGAGGTAAATGAAAACAGAGTAGAGGTCAGGGAAAAAGAATATGGGAAAGTGAATCACCGAATTTTGTCTTAAAATAATAAACTCCATAATAAGACAACAACATATTCAGTAGTACTGCCACTGAGCTGATGGATGTTTCCATTTGGGGAAAGCAATATATTTTCAGTGTAGCCTGCAAAACTAACATGTGTAATTCCAGGTTTGTTTCCACACCACACTGCATCGGATCTGTCCTACTGAATGAATTCTGAGTGAATATATTGTGGTTTGAATAGGAGTTATCAGCTCTTTGCACACTAGTAGTTGATTGAAGTCTGTGAAGGGCTGATCTCATTTGTAATTTGCTAATACATTTCATTTGCTTTGACAGGATTTATTTTAAGTCCTGCAATCCAAAGAAGGTCAGATCAGCATAATCCTTAACCAATTCATGCACTGGCTAGGCATAAAGATTTATTGTACTGGGTACACAGTGTAATGTATACTCCACTATCTGCCTCGGATTTAGTGAAAAGGGCATGTTAGAACATTCTGTTTCAGAAAATATAGCTTTGAAGCTATGAACATAGTAACGTGATTTAGTAAAAATTACATTAAGGAACCCACAGCAGGTAGTCCTGTTTAAGCTATTACCCTGTTTTGCAAATGAAATTTAGTACTGCTAAGCAGTCTACTGAATTAGCTGCGTGATTTGATAAAGTGGCTTTTAACTAATGCTTTCAAGCAGCTGTTAGAATAGTGCACAGTGGGAATATTTTTCTACTATTTTTTGTTGTTAATACTCCATTAAGATGTAGATTGCTTTAGCAGAGATCAGTTCATCCAGTGCCATTCATGTTACATTTTATAGTCATTAATTTTGGGCTTGAAGTATTCTAACAATAAACCTGTTTAACAGCTAAAAGAAAATAAAAAGTGATTGCTGTCTACATAGTTTTCTGTTTATATTATGATTAAATACATAACTCATGAATGTTAGGACAAATGATTTACTAGTTAATGATGTCATCAGCTTAGCAGAAGAGAAAGGGAGTTGCAATGTTCATTAGAGCTAGAACTGGTTTGATTTGTAATTTGTGGACAGCACCAGATATAGTGAGCTACATTGTACCGCTTGTTTTTTTTTTTTTGTTGTTAAATTGAAAAGTTGCTAGACAGAATAATGACACAAAAAAGACTCTATTTAATGATTGAGAAGAAAGAAAAAAGTAGTGTGCAGATATAACCTGAGTACTCTGAAAACATGGGCAAAAAGAGGTAATACGTGTTTGCCAGGTAGACATTTGTGTCCATCAGTAAGCTTGTGTGATAAGGTCTTGTCAGTGCAAAAGGTATAGGGAATCAGTTTTGCAGCAGTGGTTTAGTAGGAGAAGAAAGACTAAAGAAAGAAAAGGAAAGGAATTGAGGTAGTTATTGAATGTGGCTTAGATAGGTAAGGGGAGAATTAGTATTTAAGGGCAGGGGAGTAGCTTTTCAGTCTCTTTGTCATGAGTGTTTGTATGCACCATGTATCTGCCAGTGCCCAAGTGACGTACAGGCAAGGCTGAGACAGATACTAGGTCACTGGAGAGTGCAGGTTAGTGCTGGATAGGAGGGGAGCCTTTAGGTAAGTGTAGGGTATGCTATTGTTATGGCTCTTAGCTTGATTTAAGTGATTGCAGTAAGAGGGAAAGCAAAGGCATGGGAAAAGGCATGATGGGCTAACCAAAATGAGGAATGTGCTTCAGTACAGTTAGGGTTATTGGAAGTAGAAGGTATTGGGCTGTGTTATCAGCGGTTGTAGACAGTTATCCCTTCATAACTGTGGCTCATAGGAAGATGCTGCAGGTTAGCAATCATAGGAATTTGTGCATTGGGGTTAGGGGTGCAACTCAGAATAGTGATAATAATAAAAAAAATAAATCTCACAAACATAGTTATAGCATAGGTGGTTACTTAAGTCCCTGGTCACTTAGATTCAAGTCAGCTTACTGATTCCTCAATAGGTTATTGTAAACCTTAACAAAAAAAGCAAATCACTGAGGCTTGGAAGCAGCAATAATAGCAATATTTGAGTCCGATCTTCATACTCTTCATAAACGCATGCTTCGGCAATCTTTTTATACTAGGAACGTTCAGTGTTTATAAAGGCAATATTTGATATTTTTCACTGATTTTGGTCATTGTCTCTCCCTTGTGTAGTTTGTCCAGAACATTTTCATTAAGTGGATGAGAGGTATGTTTGGCCAGAGGACTATAGTTAGAAACTGTTAAGAAGTATCTTTTTTGGAAATCAGAGCTGCAGGGATTGATTCTTTCAGCTGGTGCTTGCCTGCAGAATTACTCATAGCAGTTCATCTTAACAGCCATCACTCTTATGCTGAATAATATACTGTATGTGTATATATATATATATATATATGGTTCTACCTGACACCCGCGATTCGTGCTCGTCTTTCTTAAATCTTCGGTATATATATATATATATATATATATATATATATATATATATATATATATATCTATATACACATATATATATACACACACACACACACACACACACACACACACACACACACACACACACACACTCACTAACACGTGTATAGCTATAATTTTTTATATATATATATATATGTATATATATATAGAGTGAGAGAAAGAGAGATAGAGAATGCTAAAGCTATAGATATATGTATATTGGTGCATCTATTATTGATACATAAGGCATATAGCTAGATAGATAGATAGTGAAGTGGCAACAAATATAAAAAAGGGAGAAGAGCTGGTGCTGGCATGTTAGAGCAGTTGTGCAGGGGCCCATTGAAAAGGATCATGAGGAATAGGAAGTGAGAAGAGAATGGTTGGTGGCTGAGGGTGGATAAGGAAGAAGAGTGCCACTGGTGGTAATTGACCGGTTGCATATTCACAGATATCATTACTAGGTATACCTATTTAAAAAAAGAGAGAGTAGGGAGTTTGTTTTAAAGACATTTATATAGAGAGATACATTTGGGCAAGTGGGAATTCCATGTTCAGCTAAGGGGTACTATAAGCAATAAAAAGCAGAAGGTCGGGAGTACAAGGTGAGTTAAAGAGGCAGTGTTAATCTAATGTGGGTGTTATGAGGAAAGGGGAAGTAGTGTAGTTAATTGGTGGAATAGCAATGCAGTCTTAGTGATGTACTAATAATTATGTTTATCTTTCACTATGTCAAATTTGTCAGACTTATTACATTTCTTCTCAGGTGGTAACCCTCCTCCAGGAACTACCCGATCAGCAGCACTCAGCAGAATCAAAAGCAGCAGCAAAACAGATGAGGGGTAGAAAAACGTGGGCAGTGCCAGAGCAGAATGCTGAAGTTGAAGGGCCTATGCAGTAGAGATGAAGACCCCAGAAAAAGGCCAGACGTCCTATAATGATGGAGCTACAGAACACAGCATGTAGAATTTGCATCATGGATTTTTGGGGAATCTAACTTTAAACAGGAAGCAGAGGAGTCATTTGTTAGGTATTTTATGAGGTTCAGATGATGACACGAAGTTGAGATTTTAGATGATTCTGAGAGAGTGAAGCTTAGTACAAAGACAGAGAGAGGGGAGAGAATAGGCTGCAGAACAGGCACCAAGAGGAACCAGAAAATAGAGTAGAGTCACCAGTATGTGGGATATGGGTTTCCTCATATGCTATTTGAGCACATAGTAACAACAATTGAGCGAAAGAAAGAGAGTTGGGGCCAGGTGCAGTGCCCCTGAGCTAGCAAGTCTTTTGTCCCTTTTAGCAGGTATGCATAGCATGCTCATTACATATTATATACCTAAGTTTATGAAGGAAAAAATTGTTGAGGGGAATTTATTGATATTTTTGATCTAACTGATGTAGCCAGGGCTCAGTGGATTGCTGAGGTAGAGGCTCCTTGGTTTCAGGTCATTATGGCAGCCGTGGCTGCATTGGGTAGAAGGAGGCAAACAGGGTCAGCACGAGGTTGTGAGACAATTAGGTGCTGAACCTTGTATGTGTTATGTCAATAGTCCTCAAGAAATACCTTGATCAAGATCTTTCACTGTTAGTTTACTTTTTGACAAAAAAGGAGGTACTTTGCTTAAGAGGAGAGAACAAGTTGCTATGGTATGACCAGAATTTTGTGAAGCTGAAGGCAGCTGATAAAGCTATTCTCTGGCAGTGTGGACATGCTGACTGTTTCTTAGGTACTGTGACAGAAAAGGTAGGAGGGACATAAAAGCAGTTCAGGATGAAAGATTGAATAAGGCTAAGCTTTGTTAGGCTTTTAATGCCAGTAGATGCAGTTGATCTATGCACAGATTTGTACGTGTTTGCCCATAGTGGGGTTAACTGTTGGAGGAAGGAAAAGTGAATGAATGAACCACATGCTGAAATTGAGGAAACAAGCATTTTACTATATGAAGAAGACTCAGTAAAAAATATACAAAAGTTAGCGCTTTCGTAAGGCACACTGACCAAACTTCATCAGACAAAATAATACTACAGTTCAGCATTTATACCACACCCTTCAATTAATTAATCAAATCATGTTTTTGAGTTTTATATGTATTAATTATGTATAATTAACATATATGTATTTTTTATACATTTTTTCATCTATTCTTACTTCATGCAATTTATATGTCCTTTTATTATGTTCAAGTGCAAAGGTTTGTGTTATCAATTTGTGTGAGTATTCATGATTTGATTAATTAATTGAAGGGTGTGGGTGTGGTATAAATGCTGAACTGTAGCATTATTTTATTGTATGATGAAGTTTGGTCAGTGTGCCTTACGAAAGCGCTAACTTTTGTATATTTTTTACTGAGTCTTCTTCATCAATTTCAGTGTGTGGTTCATTCATTCAATTTTTCTTGGTTGGTGTTGTTGGAGGAAGGAGGCAGATCAAGGTGATTGCATCCCCCCCTCCATGGTCACAGCAGGATGGTTTATAGGTCAGGCTAACATTTGGGGCAGTGGTAGTTTTTGAGTGCATAGGGGTCAAATAGCTTACCGGGGGTGGGGGGGTTACCGACAACCAACCATGAAACTCCAGTATTAGGACTGAGTTTTTAAAACCTTATTTGCAGGATTATCCTAATAAGTTGCATAGAAGATGTTAAGCAAGTTCACAAGGAGGGGGTTATTAAATCATTGGCACAGGATTGTGAGCAAGAACATAGTAACCTGTGATTAGTAAATTGCATAAAGAATATTTTTCAGGTGCTTATAGATGAGGATATGCAGCCCTCTATGGTGTTAGGTTCACTGGGTTTTCCTTTATTTCAGGAATACAGAATTTCACCTTTAGAGTTAGTCCCCATGAATAGGCCAGGTGAATCTTGGTCGATACATCACCTCTTTCTGAAGGCCTCTTTATAAGTGATCATATTGACAAAGGGAAGGTGAAGGTGCAATATGCATTCCTTGATGATACAGTAAAAGTTTTTTGTATTTTCAAGAATCCTTAGATAGTAAAGTGCAATACTGAATCAGTCTTTTGTCCATTGCCTATTAAAGAAGAGGATTGGCTAATACTGAGCATGTATCTCCGTCATAGTTTTTATTTTGATAAGCCCATGCCCATGGGCTGTTCAGTAGATTGAGAAATCCTTACACATTTTAATTCAGCCTTGCAGTACATTTGGGAATAGACAGCCTCTGGCCACAAGGCAGTACATCATTCAAATGATTTCATCTTGGTTGGAGATGGCAAGGAAGGAGTAATGGAGGACATCCAGAGATTTTTATAATTGTGTAAGGCATTGTGGTGGCATTGATAATGGATAAGCAGGATGGTCTGAAGAACTTGTTCCTTTTAGCTTTATTTGTGGATGTGTTCTTGGTGCTTTTTTGGTTGAGGAAGGACAAGCAACACAAACTGGATGTGAGATTTGATACTGTATTTTGCAATCTGAATGCCAGGGTAAAAGATAAGATGATTCATGGGGGGTGTTGAATTTCCCATGAAAAGTGATTAGGCCAAATGGGGATTTTATCAGGTCTTTGGCAAATGTTTTTGAGGAGTGGTAAGAAAAACACCACAAAAAGAGTTAGGGAGGACATGTTAATATGGAACAAGCTTTTAGTGCATTTTAAGTGTATATCCATATGGCAAGAACACTGGGTTTCATTGGGTGATTTGAAGTTCTATACTAATGAAGTTGGGGTTTAGGTATATGAGCTTATTTTAATGGCAAGTGGTTTTCTTCTCTGTGAACCCATGATTGCTCAGATATGAGAAGGAGAAATATTATCTTTTTCAAGTTAATGCCAGTCTGGGCAGTAATGGTACTATAATAAAAGGAGTTATGAAATAAGGGGATAATTCTTCATTTAGATAATTAGTCAATCATTCAGGTATTATTAAAAACGCCTGCAAAAGGTAACATGGTTCAGTTTGTTTTGAGGAGGCTGGCTTTATACTTTATTAATATCAATGTTTTTGTGACAACCCCCTCTCTGGGCCAGTAATCAAGGAGCCTGCATCCTCACCACTGACAGTGAACAGGGAAGTTCACTTGGAATACAAATGGATACACTCAGTATTCCAGATGCACAATTTCTCTTAAGACCACAAAGGGAACACACACAGTCTGGGATCTGGATTTCTCTAGCTGTCTCCCCAAGGTCCCCAATAAAACTCTCCACTGATACAGCTGTAGGGTTAGGTCCTCAGCCGAAGTGTCCAAGCCAAGTCCTCCAGCATCCTCTCTGTGAACCCAGTGCTTTGTGTCTCTGCTCTAAGTACCTGACACACACACACTTTATGAGATTTGATTCTTCACACACACCTAGAAATGGCTGACCCAGATTTACCTGCTGTGCCCCCTTCTTTCTGCTCAGAGTATAAGGTAGTTATCACTGCCACCAGACACTCCACAATCAGCTATTCTAAGGCCCTTAAAAAGGGTGCCCAATAATACTGATACAAATATTTGTAGTTGACCAAGACAGCTAGGCCTCCTGCAGTGGCCCCCATAGTGTCATCAAACAAATATAAGCACTCTCAGAGGTTAAATATTTTCTAAAAGGGACCAGCCAAAATAAAAGTTTTAAATATATTTAATAATAAATAAAAAAGCATGAAAATATTGAATATATATTTACAGTAAACCACATACATCAAATCACAGGAAATACTGAAAATAACATTGATGGACAGACTCAGACAAATAAAGGAAAACAATATCTAAACTAAGCTTCACTATATTTTCCTAACTGAGTCAAGGAGAATTACTATTACCTACTTACTTAATAGAGTAAGGCAAATGGTGCAGTGAATGGTCCTACTTGTTGTCAGGCCCAAGACAGAATACTCAATACTGAGAGATTTCTCACTGTAATATTTAAAACATAATTTTCACGATGGCTGGCAGAATTACCTCATCTGGTCAGCTGGAAAAATGACCTCATCTGGTCACCTGACTCTAGGTTCTCAAAGTATCAACCTGTGAAGCTGAGACAGGAATTTAGCATAGATGGCTACAATGCACCTCTAAATGTTTATGGCAGTACTCTGGAGCCATGAAAAAAATTACAGGGTCTATATTATGTGATTGAATGATTAGGTGATCAAACACCTAAACATAGATGATGTAATATCGAAAGCAAAAAACAGCGAACAGCCAATTTAACACAGGGAAAGATTTCCCTTGGCCTTTGCTGGATTATGCCATTTTCTCCACTGTGGAGTGATCTTGGAGTTAGTAGGTTTAGTTAGGGAGATTGTGGTGGGCACAGCCCCACATGTTGGTGGGGCGTGGGGGCGAAACCACGCCACTTAGTTTGGCTGTAAAGTTAATTTTTTTTTTGTGGCTGACAGTAACGTTTCCCAGTGACATTCACTATTTTGTAGTTCAATATTACATAGTCGATGTTTAGGTGTTTGATCACCTAATTATTCGATCATATAATATAGACCCAAAATTACAGTATTTCCCCTCTTCTTTACAGAGGCTATTAAACAATGGCCTCTCCCAGTCCCTCTGACTCCAGTTCCATTCGGCACAGTGGGGTGCTGTGTTTATGGCTTAACAGCTAATCTACATTTCCCTTATTTTTCTTAAAGTAAGCTAGCTGATTAACCTCTGGTATTCCACCATCCTTTGTTAACATATATACATTCAGTTCTAATACATTTGTAACATAATCATCTTTACAAGCCAGTTTGGTATTCAGATGCCATATAGTTGTAATACATTTTTAAAATAAGCATCTGTACAAATCAGTTTGCTGCTCAAATGCTTTACAAAACTCCAGCTAGCTATGCTGGCACTAGCCCGTACCATCATATCTCTGCCCTCCTTGAATATTCAAGCTAGTTTTTCAAGTGACCGTTGAGAAACATGGCTTCAGTGAAATAAGCCTATATCGAAATACTTTAACCATTCCCTGTCTTGAGAGCCCATGACATTGCCATTTCTGCCTCCACTATGGTGTTGTACTGTCATGTCATATGCCTGCAATCCTAAGCTCCACCTTAATTACTTGGCATTTTGCTGGCTGGCTCTATGTAGCTATGTTAAGGGATTGTGGTTTGTAAATACAGTGAATTACATTCTATATAGATAAGACTGAAGTTTCTGCAATGCCCATTTCTTTTCTATAGCTGCATAACATTCCTTCCTGGATTGGTGTCTATGGCTGAGATATACCACTGAGTGATCCTCTCCCTCTGAGGAAACCTGGCTAAGCACAACCCGCACCCCATGGTTTGAAGCATCCTCCTCCTCCCCAACAAATTATTTGGTGTAATCTGGACTGGCTAACACAGGTGGTCCCCCCAAAGCTCCTTTAAGCTTCTGGAATGCTTCTCACATGCTGGGGTCCTCACTTCCATATCTGGCCTGTTTTTCCTCATCAGGTTTGTGAGGTGAGCAGCTATAGTACCTTAATTGAGGACAAATGTTCAATAATACCCCACTGTCCCTGAGAATGCCCTCACATGCTTTTTCTTAAACAGGGGCAGGTCATTCCTGAATGACTTCCTCTTTGGCAGGTTCTGGCTTGATCTTACCACTCCTCAGGCTATGTTCCAGGTAGGAGACCTCTACCATACCCACCTGACACTTACTGGGCTTAATGGTCAACCCTGCCCTTTGCAGCCTGCCTAGCCCCTCCATAACATGCTGAAGGTGCTCTTGCCAGGAATGGCTGTAGATGGCAATATCATACAGGTAAGCAAGGACATAACCTCCTTCTCCTGCTAGGATATGATCTACCAGCCTATGGAAAGTCACTGGGGCATTTTCCATCCTAAAGAGCATCTTTGTGAACTCATAGAAGCAGAAAGGAGTCACAAAGGCTGACCTCTCTCTAGCATTGGGTTTCAAGAAAACCTGCCAGTAGCCCTTGGTCAGATCAGTAGTGGCCAGATACATAGCCACACACAACTTCTCTAAGGCTTCATCTCTCCTAGGCATGGGGTAAGTATCTGACAAAGTGTGACTAGTTTCCTGCAGCCTACACAGCACCTGGCGCTGCCATCCTTCTTTGGTACCAGCACCACTGGGAAGGCCTAGCCACTGCTGGACTCCTGGATTACTTCAACTTCCAACATTTCCTGTACCTCCTCCCTCAGAGTCTGTCTGACTCACTCAGGTACCCTATAAGGGGCCTGCTTGATAGGTCTTTGGGGCCCTGTATCCACATGGTGTTGCACCAGGTGGGTACATCCTGGTTTTCCCATTGAACATGTCCCCAAACTCCTGTAACACTGATCAGATTTCTCAGACGTGGGTAGAGGATAGCCTGTGAGACATTGCTACCCCCTTCCACTAAGGTGTCAGTCTGAGCCTCAATGAGATCAGTCACCAGATCCCCTCAGCCTTTTCCTACCATCCACTGCAAATACTCAGCACAAGGACCTCCCTATCATGATAAGGCTTCATCATGTTAACATGGTACAATTTGTGCCCCTGCCTCCTGCCTAGAAGCTCTACCATGTAGTTAACATCACTGTCCTTCCTTACCACTTTGAAAGGTCCTTTCCAAGCTGCCTGCAGCTTATTGTGTCTAACAGAAATGAACACCATCACCAGCTGTCCCACAGCATACTCTCTGGCTCGAGCATTCCTGTCATACCAGAACTTTTCCTGCTGTTGTACTCCTTCTAGGGTCTCATGGGCCAAACCCATGAGCTCCCTAAGCCTTGTCCTGAGGTTTAGGACATATGACACAACAAACTCCTTGTGGGATTCATACTCACAGTCTCGCTCATCACAAATCAAATCTAAAGGCCACCTCACTCTAAGCCATACAGCAACACAAAGTGTGAAAAACCTGTGGATTCCTGGGGCACCTCCCTGTATGCAACCAACAGATGGGGCAAATATTTGCCCCACTCTCTCTTAAACTGGTTTGCAAATGCCCATACTGTGGTCTTTAGTGTATAGCTTAACCTCTCTACAAGACCATTAGTCTCGGGGTGGTAGGGGTTGGTCTTTAGGTGTTTCACCCCACAGTGCTCTCATATTCAAGCTAGCAGGACTGACATGAAATTGGCATCTCTGTCAGTCAGTATTTCTTTTGGGAAACCTACCCTTCTAAAAATCTCTAGCAAAGCATTTGCCACCTTCTCTGCCCCGATGGAGGACAGAGCCTCTGCCTCAGGGTATCTAGTAGCATAATGTACTATCAGTAAGATATAATTCTTTCCTGTGGAAATTGGGGTACTTAGAGGCCCCACAGTATCCCTAGATACCCTCTGAAATGCCTCCTCAATTACAGACAAAGGCATCAAAGGAACGTTGACATTGTCTCCTGCCTTGCCTACTTTTTGGCACTGCTCACAGGTCCTGCAGTACCCTGTTACATCCCTTCAATCCCAGCCCAACAAAGGTTCTGCATAATACATCTCTTGATATGCTTTATGCCCATATGACCTGCATAAGGAGTGTCATGGGCTATGGCTAGAAGTGCCAGATGGTACGGTCTAGGCAACCATCAGGGGTCCACTCTATAAAGTAACCCTTTGTTACAGTATACAGACTCCACTTTTCCTTTAGAATCAGTTGCCTTCCTAGCTACCTCCCTCAAGCCTCTTACTGTAGAGTATGAGAGCTGAGCCTCTCTTCAGCTCTACTTTTGTGACTCTTCCCAGCTGCCCTTCCACAGGAAGTCTGGTATCCTCTGACAGAGGTGCCTTACTGTCAGCCAGGGTACTGCCACTCACCTCAGCATTGCAGTCACTCTGTCCAAAGGAACATCAGTACCTACCAGCAGCTGGGGCCTATCTTCAGGATTCTGTTATAGGGTAGCTCCCTCCCTGAATTAGCCACATCACCAATCCTGGCTTAAGGGGTGCAGTCTGTCTGGGTCTCCCACAGGCTACCAGACCCACATGCCTGTCTCCAAGCCTGACTGCATGTCTCTGCATGTGCATAAGGTACTACATTATCAGAATCATTCCCTATCAAGACATCTGCAGGGGATTCCTCAAACACACCTGCTTGCTTGCTCCCTTTTCCACCCTCCCAGTCAAGGTGACCTTGGCCAAAGGCATTTGGAATGAGATCCCACCAAAAGCTCTGACTAGCGTGGTCTGCCCAAGCAAGTACTGCTCCTCTTTAACCACCACAGGCTTCACAATGGTAATATAAGAGGCTGTGTCTCTCTTGGCAGGTGCCTGTTTTCCATCCACCAAGATAGGATACAAACTCTAGTGGAAATTTGGTACCCCTGTTGTCTCCAGACATCTTACCACTGGCATTTTGTTGTTCCCATTTGCTGGCTCCCCCACCTTGCCTCCATGGACATCTATATGCTACATGTCTCCACTGGTTACATTTAAAACATTTGAACCTAAGCCCTGGCCATGTACCTGAACTAGTGGCTTCCCCTGTTACTGGTAAATTTTGATGAGGTGGTTTAGGCTACCCTCAATGGGTTCCCTTATATCCATGTGTAGCACTGGGTATTCCCTTCCTATGCAGTGATGCACTACTTCCTAAGTAGAAATCCCCTTTTTTCACCAGCTCATCTAGAGAGTTGCATTCTTGGTCTGCCAAACAGATTCTCATCTCCTCAGGCAAAGAGCTAAGGGCTTGTTCCTTCACCAAAAGGTCTGCTAGCCTTTCAAAAGTGGTAACCCGACACCCGCTCACCCACCTATGAAAATAAGTGCTAAACCCAGCAATATAATCACACACTTTCATCTGTCTTGCGTCTATACCCATGAAACTTTTTTCTGTAAGTTTCAGTCATCAACTTAAAACATTCCAACAAACATTTTTTTTACTGTATTATAGTTTAAGCAATCAGTATCAGACAATTTTTTTTTTCAAATATAAACTTTATTTGTTTTCATAAGAGTCAAAAGCAACTTAGGTCATGAAGTATTACAACAATGTTTACAATTGTCTGAAAGCTTGTTACAAGTGACATTGTGTTAACAAGAAAGTACATTATTTGCACTGAACATTGCTTGAGAAAAAAAATACTGACTGCAGCAAGATTATAAGAATTATGCAAGGTTATCAAAAATACACAAGCAAAACAGTCATCTAATTGAGTATCTTTAACAAGGCTGTCCAGCAATGAAAAACTACACTACAATATTATGTACAATATGATGTCACCTCAATATCTGTTGACTCTCATATGAACTAAAAAATATAGAGTGAATATTCTGAGGGAATACATAGTATAAGAAAAGAATGATGGTTATACTTTTATTTTTATTTTATTTATTTATTTATTTATTTATTTATTTACATTTGTTGACTGGGAGTGTCCGACTGGACGTAGGTCCATTTTCAGCGGAGGCCCAGGAGAAAAGCTCCACAGTTAAAATATACATACAGTAGTTACATTGGATTTACATAGCAATTAACAATTTGATTAACATAGCAATTAACAATTACAAACATAGTTACAGATGAAGAACACAGTACATCAGTAGACAACTAGAATCTTTATCTGCGAAGTACATAACAGACATTAACAAATGTTACAATAAGAAGTTCCTGCTGTATAATAAGTAGTAGGCTTATGACCATCCGAGCTTGCTATAATCAAGGTAGTTAGTGGGGTGGAAAGAAAGATAGTGGGTGGATGGGGTGGGTGATATTAGAGTGGGAGTTGCAAGGACATAGCCAGCATGTTCTTATACTAAGGTTTATAGCTCTATTAATAAGGCTTGTTCCTGCAATTTATTCATCTGTTTGTAAATCCATTAATTTTTGCCAAAGTTTCAGGCAGTAGGTGCATTTCTTTGGGCTTTTAGCAATCAGTTTACTTGCTAGTACGTATTTCATTGATAAGGCATGTAATTCTTGTCATAATACTTTAGACCTGTCAAACCAGTTTCTTGTAAAGTAAAATTTTAATAAGGCACATAGCGCTATTATAATGTGTTTATCCATAGGTGTAATATTATCCGGCATTATGTGCAATATTGCAGTTTCCCAGGATAACGTTGTTTTAGTATAGCCCTGTTTTTGTAGTTTGAATCTTAATGAGCATGACAATTTATAAACATTTTTGCAACTCCAAAATACATGCAGAGTATCTGCTACTTTTTTGAGGCAAAAGGGACAGTAAGATGAGCTGGTGGAGTTGATTTTGTTAAGGAAAGCAGGTGTTTAATATAGCAATAATTTCTTAAATAATGGCTACATCAGAGCTGTAAAAAAAAAGCAACGGAGAGAAAGATCTCCATTGCTTTTACTGTTTTTGTTAATGTTGTTGTGTTTAACATGTAGCGAAACAAAAAAATAAGCGGAGATGTCCATTGCTTATTTTAAAGCTGTCTCGCCATTAAACCCATTTAACAATCTTGCTCGCCGTTTTTTTTTACCTGTCTACGCTATGTTAAATGGGTTTAACATAGCGAGACAGTTTAAAAAAACAGCAGGAGATCTCTGTTGCTTTTTTATGTTAAACTCTTTTAACATGGCGAGACAATGGTTTAGAGATATACTATACTAAAAAATGGCATCAGCGTGCATGTTTTTGATATTAATGGTATAGTAGGCATTATTATTTATCATAATTTGGGTATAGATCAGTTTTTTAAGGGGGACAGTTCCAGGGTATATTTTATAGCTGCTAACTTTTGTTCCATTGAAATTTCGCTGTTCTTTTCTTCCCAGTATTTTGAGTATAATAGTGTGTTCTGGTATTTGACTTTTGTTATTAGTTTGTAAGTATTGCATATCATTTTGTTTTTTAGTCTTAGCAGTTTTAGAATTTGTTGTGCTAAGTGGATATCTTGTTCGGATATCGCAATACTGGAAGTTAACGCATTTACTAGAAGTAATAGTTGACTAATTATTTTGTTATATTTCTTACTCACTTTTAAAGTAGATCTAATATTGTACATTGAGGATTTTTTAGTTGATAGAACTCCCAGATGGTGCAGCTTTTTATTATTGGGTAGTTATTTAGATTGAGCATGGTAGTTGCTAGCTTTATATTCTGATTTAGATGGATTGGTTGTAGGAAAGTGAGGGCATCTTTGAGTTGTATGAAAGCTAATAGATTTTGCAAGGTTTCAATGTTTTTTTATTAATGGGTGGATTTTGAACTCTCTTAGAGTTTTATGGTTCAAAAAAGGGTAGGCTCTTGGGTTTATGTTTGATGCAATTAGGTTGTGATATTAAAGTTTAATCCATAGTGGTTGCCATTCTTTATTTGATGGCTCATAATTTGTTATTTGAGTAATATGACTAGTGCTTATAATCTCATAATACAGTTGGAAATCAGAAAGTCCAAGCCCCCCCTTTATCCTTAGGTAAAGATAGTCTGTTGTAGCTTATTCTAGTACTTTTGGGGAACCAGATGAAATTAGATAATTGAGTTTTCATTTTGTTAAAAAAATTATTAGGTATGCTATTTATAGTGGCATTAAAGTGATACAGAATTTTAGGTAAAACATTCATTTTCACAATTGCTGCTTTAGACAAAGGTGATAAATTAAGATTATTCCATCTTTTAATGTCATTTACCACATTGGTCCATATTTTATTTAGGTTATTGTTAAATGTGTCTATATGAGAGTGGCTGAATATTACACCCAGGTATTTTAGGGAGTAATCTACTTTGATTTTTGTTTCTGGGAAGTAGAATTCAGTATCAGACAATTTAGAAACAGCAGTTACAGCTTTACCATGGAGTAAGGATGTCAGGAACCATACCCAGAGCCCTTGGTCAACATTATACTGTTTATATACTCTATGAAATATATGAATAAAACTATCAAAATAATCACCCTCCGTAAATTGTGGAAGAAATTAATTGACCTTTCTTGCTTCTAGGATTTGGTTACTCCCTTCCCCATTACTTCCATGACCCTAGCGAAGGGCTAGTATTTCCTTTCAATGTTGCCTCTGTTTCTCATTTTCCTCCATATGTCACATTCTTTCTGCTGACTCTTAATTCCATCTGTTTGGCCTGCCACAGTCTCTCATTTTCTTCAGTCTGCAAATGTCTCATTCTCTCTGCTGATTCTAATTCCAAATGTTTGGCCTCCAGTTCAAGTCTCTTTAACTTCAGATGTGTTTGCAGTCTTCTGAGGAAAATGTAAACTGTCCTGTTTCTGAGAGCTGCAAATCCCCAGTGCCAGACTGGTTGTCCTCCTGGTTGCTGGTCGGTGCTGTAGCTGTGATTAAGGCTGCAATCATTTCCCCTTTAGTCAGGTTGGCATGCACCAGTCCTTTGGCTTGGCACATCACAGCCAACTGCTTCCTTGTCAGCTTGCCATAATCCTCTGCTGACATCCTTTACTGCTTTCCCCGACTAACTAAGTTAACAAAAAGTAAATTAACACTATTGTGATATGAAACTATGAATGTCTACTTTGTGCCTGCTTGAGAGTACAAACACCTAATTTAGTGACCACGGCTTACAGGCTACGTAGAGTCAATATCCACAGTACTGCTCACCAATATGTGATGACACCCTCTCTAGGCCAGTAATCAAGGAGCCTGAATCCTCACCACTGTTACTGGAGAGGGACGTTCACTTGGAATACAAATGGACTCAGTACTTCCAGATGTAGACCTCTCTGCATTAAGCTCAGTTTCCCTTAAGAGCACACAGGGAACACACTTAGTCAGTGGTCTGAATGTCTCTTTCTGTCTCCCTCAATGTCCCCAATAAAACTCCCCACTTGTACAGCTGTAGGGTTAGGTCCTTGGCCAGAGTGTCAAAGACAAGTCCTCCAGAACCATGTCTGTGAACTCAGTGCTTCATGTTCCTTCTCCACGTAGCTGACACACAGACTCTGTAAGATTTGATTCTTCACACACACACACACACACACACACACACACACACACACACACACACACACACACACACACACACACACACACACACACACACACACACACACACACACACACACACACACACACACACACACACACCCAGAGTATAAGGTAGTTATCACTGCCACCAGACACTACACAATCAGCTACTCTAAGCCCCTTAAGACTTGCCAAAGGAGGGTAAGTCTATTGATTTTATTAAAAAGAAAGGCGGATTGGTTACAGATGCCTACAGGGCTTATATAAGATAGACTGGCATTTGTATCAGCAGTACGTGTGATGATGATTCTATTTTTTTTCTTTACAGGGCATACAAAAACTTTGATTGTAAGGCGTTGTTTCATATTTTGTGTCATTAGATGAGCTGCTATAAGGACAGAAGGACATTTGTTGGGCCTCAATGCAAATGCATGTTAGGCGGTATGGGGGGAAATTGAGATATGCTGTGGTGGCACCTTTTACATTTGTTAGAAGAGCTGAAGACGACAGCTTATAATGTTAAGGTTACACCTATAAGGTCATGATTTGGGTTTTATACAAAAATGTAAATTACGACTATCCAATCCAGTTGGGACCTTGGGTAGTTCGGATAATTAAACTGTTTTGATAATCAAACATACATTGAACCAGATTGTTGTTGTGTCTTTCGGCTATTCCCGGTTAGGGGTCGCCACAGCGGTACTCCGGTCTGCTAATGATTGGCAGTTGATTTTTACGTGCTGAGTTGCCGGCCCTAACACACAACCTTCAACGAATGTACGCCCATTCACGCATGTCTCCACAGAAGACGCTCTAGCTGAGAATCGAATGGGACAACGTCTTGCTGTGAGGCGACAGTGCTACCGCAGCACCACCACCGCGGATACATTGAACCAGATTAAAAAAAAATCCAAAATCTTGTTTTCTCTTCACGCAGGGAATACATCCAGTGGACAATAAAGAATATTTTTCATATACTTGCAAGCTAGAAGCTCAAAACGCACACACACATGAATATGTGTACTGTGTACATATTCAGACTTTATGATTTTTCCTACCTGAAAACTTTGGAAGGCTGTGTTCTGATAATTGACATTTTAGATAATTGATGTTCGAATAATTGACTATCTACTGAACTGTCTTGCATCTTTAGAGACCTGTTAGTTGTACAAATTAATTTTTCTGGGGCATTACTGCTCTGATCTGCTATATTCCTAGGATCATTTGGTGAGGAACAGTCAAGGCAGACAGCTAGGTAATTTATTAAACATAGGATAGCAAGGAAAATGCCTTCCTTGGGTTTATCAGTGCTGGAATAGTGGGAGATTGTCAATCAAGTCCAGGTTTGGTTTAAGGAGGATGGTATGCATTTAAGTGACACTGATCTGGATCTTTCTAATGTACATATAGCATTATTTCTTAAGGAGGTGCTTGGGGATGCTGTAAATTTTCAGGGTTTTAATGTAATAGTCGCAGGGAAGGATTACTTGAGCACCTAAGAATGTAGGTGTGTATAAAAATATATATATATATATATATATATATATATATATATATATCTATATATATCTATATATATATCTATCTATATATCTATATATATATATATATCTATATATATATATATATATATATATATCTATATCTATATATATCTATCTATCTATATATATATATATATATATATATATATATATATATACATTGGACCTGGTCATCACCAACATGGGCAATTGGTGGTCCACACTGCACGTCAAGCCCTAGTTGGTTAGATCTGACCATAAACTAATCACTCTGGATATTCACATTCTGTCACCACCCCCAGTAAAAAAAACACTGTGAAAAACTTTTCAAAAGCAAACTTCACATTACCTAAGACCAAGGTGGGAAGTTTCAAAGCCCCCATGCTAAAGGATAATGCTGTCCAAGCTGCAAAATCCTTTACTAATGCACTCTACGGGCACCTACAAGAATGCATGGATTGTGCTATTCCAAACAAAACCAAGACTCTCTCCTCCAAGAAAAATAAACCAGTCTGGTGGACCCCTTCCATAAACAAGCTATGCAATAGAAGGAGGAAACTAGTACAGAAAAGAGTAAAATCCCAAGAAGGGAAGACATCCTTTATCAGTATGTTCCCTCATAAAAGCATCCAAGGCTAGCTTTGAAAGAAAAATTGCCATGGACTCCAAAGATAACCACAAGGCATTCTTTAGCTATGTCAAGAATCTAAGTGGCAATTCTCAGATCTGCTCGGAGTTAGTGCAGAATGGCACAAAATACACTTAACCGACCGATATAGCCAACATCCTGGCAGACAGGTTCAGTGCAAACTTCACCCCCCTCTCACCCCCAAAAGGACCCATAACTATACCAGAAGAATGCAGTGCCCTTGAAATCACAGACACTCAGGTTAAAACAGCCCTCTCCAAAGCCAAAAACACAGCATCAATGGGACTGGATGGTGTACCAGGCTGTGTCCTATACAAGCTCAAAGATGAACTAACCCCTCACCTAAACATACTGTTTAAACTCAGCCTCTCCACAGGCTATGTGCCCACAGAGTGGCGCACAGCAACAGTTATTCCACTCCACATAGGTGGAGCCACAGTGGACCCCGGGAACTATCGCCCTATAAGCCTGACTAGCTTGGTCTGCATAGCTATGGAGCGCATAATCATGGATCTCGTTAACAGAGACATCGGAAACCTCCAAACACTGGACCCTACCCAGTTCGGCTTTGTTAAAGGCAGATCATGTCTCCTAAACCTGGTGGACTTCTTTGAGATAGTTACCAAGGCTATAGACGAGGGAAAGGTGGTCCACACAGCCTACCTAGACCTCGCAAAAGCCTTCAACACCATTCCCCACTCAAGTATTATAGACAAGCTCACCAGCCTGAACATAAACCCCTACATCACGAGATGGGTTGCCAACTGGCTCACAGACAGAACCCACATGGTAAGAGTTGCAGGAGCTTGGTCTGACTCTAAACTGGTTACAAGTGGCATTCTGCTGGGCTCAGTCCTAGGACCCCTCCTGTTCAGCATATACTTCTCAGAGGTACAGGCAAGCACAGGAGGACTATGGCTGACCAAGTTTGCAGACGACTGTAAACCAGGGGCTATAATTGACTCTCCAGCTGACACAGACATCCTCTAAAAGGGTCTCAGTGAGAGTGACATATACCCGGTGTCAAAACCATAAATGCCAAAAAGTGCGTAGTCATCCCCTTTGGAAAAAAACAAAGTACCCACAAACTATCACATAGGTGGTAGCCCCCTAAATACAGAAGATGTAATATGGGATCTGGGGGCCCAAATAGATAGTAACCTCTCCTTTGATAATCACATTGTGAAAGTGGTTAGAAAATCCTTCTATGTGGCCCACCTAATCACAAAAGGGTTTGCATCAAGATCGAAAGAGGTCATTGGGCCCCTCTATGCATCACTCATCAGACCCATCATAGAGTACAATGCCCCATTTGGATGTACCTTACAAGACACCTGCAGCAACTTGAAAGACCACAGAAGTACCTCACCAAGAGGATCACTGGCCTTAAGCAGATGCCCTATGCAACCTGAATGAAGAAACTCCAGCTGTACTCAGTTGCATACCACCTAGTCAGAGGTGATCTCTGCCTGACATACAAGGCCATGTCCAACCGAGAATTTATAGACATGCTCCACCTAAAGAAAACCATATCTCCTCAAGCCACAAGCTTCAGGGATCTAAACCTCACCACAACAATAAATAGGACGTGCTGGAGGGATAGATTCCTGTCCCAGAGACTTCCCATGCTCTGGAACAAGATTCCAATCTACATTAGGCAGAGCTCCTCGCTAACCCTCTTCAAGAGAAACCTTGACGAGTGGATGGGAAACAGAAAGTTTACCCCAGTGGATCACTTCAATGGCTCTGCTGGACTGAGGCACAGGGAACTAATCTAAGCTGGCGGTGAAAGCCAACACATTCCGGCTAGGCTTATAAATGCCTTCGGGCAAATAGCCTAGTACCTACCTATGGACCTATGAATCAGTTTGCTTCACATTTAACAAGTGTAAAGAACTAACTACCAAAAAGTGAGGAGCACACTTATGTGCACAAGTATGAAAAAGATGTTATACTCTTTAAATAAATAGTTCTAGAAATACTCAGTCTAGGGATCTAAACCTCAACTACAACATCAACAGAATGGTTTGGAGAGACAGGTTTATTTCTTAGAATATACCACTGCTATGGAACAGACTCTCCATCCACATAAAACATGCTCATCCTTGTCCATTTTTAAGTGCTACTTAGATCTATGGATGGGAAACAGAAAATGTACCCCTGAACAACCCCCTGTACTACTAATAGACAGATACAGCTCCTAATTGTTTTATCCCATGCATATTTCCTCTAAATTATCTATGGTATGATCACAGTTTTTCTCATTGGGGGTAATATAAAATTATAGACCATGGGAATGATAAGGCCAGTCTATAAACACATAGGATGGTTAATTTGACCACAAAAAGGGAAATTGATTAGTCTTAAAATGGCCTGTAAAGGCAACTAGCCTAATACTTATCTATGCACCCATGAAGCCATGCTTGCTTTTTCTAAGACTGACAGGATGAACTATCTGGACCAAAACAATGCTTCTTGGGTTTTGCTAACAAATGTTAAGACTGATATTATTGAACTGGTAGCTATTTTGATTAATATGTCAGTGCAGTACACAGTGTCACTGTTATGGTGAACTATGAGGAACTTTTTTGAGCATTGGGATTAGAAAGATCAATCAGCCCACATGAATTATTGGCAGTTAAATTTAACGATCAATCAGCCCACATGAATTATTGGCTGTTAAATTTAACATGTATGATATGTAAAGTAAAACATGGCTCCTTATTCAAAATAAATAAATAAATGTAATAATACAGAATATGGATTAATAAGAAATAATTAATGTCCAGGGGTCCAGAGAAGTAAATAGTGTGGGAAGAAATAGCCAGGGAATTGTTATGGCATGACTTGTATAGGCCCTATGGCCGATAGCCTAGTACCAACCTATGAACCTATAATGGTTCACAAATTTACACAGGAAAATTTGCATTTATCAAACAGCCTTGATTTGGATTCCATATCAAAGTATAGTATTACAAGCATTCTGATGAAGCTCAACATATGTGTGAAAACAGAGTGCAGATCTTGCCTTGTGATGTGAGAAATAAAAAAAAAAATACCCTGGAAATTATCCTAAACTTTTGTCCTTGCCATTGGTATAGTCCTTGAATGCTTTGGTGTACAACAGTTTGTGTGGATACAAAAGCTAAGACTCACATTTAGATGGAATACACTTCTAATTACAAAACAGGACATGTTATCACATTATATTCAGATCAGTCTGGTTTCATAAAATAATATGTATTTGTTGCTCATTCCCAAATGGAATAATTATTCCATAACATGGTTGATTACTTAGAAATACAAACATATTAAGCTATAAAACATTATTAAAATGAATGTTTTGCACAGGTAGTTCCCTTCATTTTTGTGGTATATCTCAGTTATGACTGATCAATAATGATTATGTCGTGCAAACCCATAACATACTTTAAACATGGATATTATGCTGTTTTCTGTTCTTTGTAACTTAATATATAATCTTGTTAGAAGGTATACAAAGGAAAATAAGAAAGATTAAGAAATTAAAAGATCTTCAAGAAAAATTCCACCAAAAGACCATTCTATTATGCTCTGAATGCTCCATTCAAAAAAATATGATTTGTACATTGGATATTAATGTAACATGTGATCTGCTTCTGATCTGAGTCACTGCTCTTGGGGTATAATACAACATGTGATCTGCTTCTGATTTGAGTCACTGCTCCTTCACTGCTCCTTGGGTATAATGCAACACACAATCTGCTTCTGATCTGTGTTACTTGTCCTGGGGTATAGTGCAAAACATGATCTGAGTGACTGCTTTGAAATTACACTTCCTATTTAGAGACCTCATGTCTTAATAATCCATTCATTAATATTGAAGTCAACATAAAAAGAACAATCTGACAGATAAGGATGCACTCATCCACATTATGCTTCAGTGCATTGGTACCTGCTTATTGTGTTCATGTCTGTAAGAGAGGACCCAATAATCTGTAAGTGGTTAACCTACTTAAAGTTGTGGAAATAAGTACCTCAGTGGGAAATGATTGGGTAAACTCAAATGTGTCGTTATTATTTAATTCTAAGTGTAGAAATAGATACCCATTAACTAATGCCATAATAAATTGCAAATGTATATTACAGGGGCTCTGATGATAGCTGCATTGACTGCCAGTGCACGATTTTGTCTTGGATGAAAAAAAAAAAAAAAAAAAAAATATATATATATATATATATATATATATATATATATATATATATATGTATATATATATATATATATATATATATATATATATATATTTTCACACACACACACACACACACACACACACACACACACACACACTGGCAGTCAATGGAGCAGTGATTAGCCATTAGCAGATACACATTTGCAATGGTTAGATAGAGATATATACAAAATGCATGTACAAAAATACTTCAGTGTGTGAAAAAGTAACATCATGCTGTGCATACCCATTTGCAAACCAATTAAAAAAGTAAAAATGTCAGGGCATAGTTATCATCGGTTGCTTAGGAGAGGAAGGGAGCTAGGTCTACCAGAAAGTGCACTGGTTGAACCAACACCCTGGCTAGAACTCTGTTTTCTTCAGTTTCTTCCTCAGTGAAATAAGCTGTCTTCCTGTCGTTGGGTAGATTCTTTCCTTTGGGTGTGACAATTATACTAGTTAAGGTTCATCTCATTATTTGTTTCTGAATTGCTCAGTATGTGTGACAAGCAAACCTGATAAATGTTGTGAAGATTACTACACAGTGCTGCGCACATTCTTGAGTCACTGTGGTCAGCTCTGCTCAAGTGCAGGACCCCCATGATTATAGGTGTGAAAGCATGCATTTTCCTCAGCAGACAGAGGGATGAATGACTGCCGTGTTTCACAGCTTAAAGTACCATTGGAACCATAATAAGATAGTGCCTATATTTTATTATTTTCTCATGTATCACACAAATGAAATGCTCCTCAGTGGTTATCATTGCACAAAGGTGTGCAAATGTGAGAACTGTCATTTTTTCTAAAATCTTTGAAGGTGAGATAATTATGGCTGGAGACAATGAGAGTAGTGCTCCTTTTAGAGCACAGAGGTGGATTAAGGAGAAGTCCAAGATTTTTCTGGGCTTGCAATGCATGCATGGAGGATCAGTGCCATCACCGCTACAGTGACTTGAGTCAGTGCAAGCCTGACCTCCTTGGAGAGTAGGAGGCTGAAGACAGGGCACAGTCAACACCTCAGAACTGTAAGCATACCATTATTTAGTTAAACACATAACCTAAAAATACCTGCCACCATCCAATTTCTCATCATGCCCTGATTATATCTGTAGCTCTTGCAGAAATTGAAAGGAAATGGGAGATGCACAGTAGCAGACTACAATACCTAAACGAGCCATACTTACTGTTGTGGAAGATGTCTCTATTTGCATAGAAACAGTGGTAGACATTAAAAATAACTCTGCGTATCTTTAATACAACTGTACAACATCTGTCAGTACTTGCATACTTTAAAGGAATTAGTATGACTATGCAATGTTAGAAGTGTGCTTCTTCATACCCTCTCCCTATATAGGCAGACAAGTGGCAAAACATGTTAAGTCTGTATACACAGAGAAAAATAGGATGGCTGTAGTTTCAAGTTCCCTCCGTTCCCCAGAAAAGATTTGGTGTTGTGGCAGAGTATATTATTAATGTGCCACTTCAAGTTCCATATATGTAATATCCATAAGTAGTAAATGCCTGGGCATTTCATACTACACAAAAAAAATACCTGTCCCTTTGGTATCACCTGTGCTGGACATATTTATTGTATGATCAGCATGTTTCTTATGTGTATGTGCAGTTTATTATTGTCAAACCTCAAACAGCATCTCTGGGCATGAGCACAGATATGCTGCCTTGATGAATAGTTCCTGCAGGTAGTATTTTCTTATGTCACACTACGTCAGACTCCTGCAGTTAGCATTTTCTTATGTCACACTACATGTCAGACTCCTGCAGTTAGTATTTTCTTATGTCACACTACATGTCAGACTCCTGCAGTTAGCATTTTCTTATGTCACACTACATGTCAGAATGGCTTTTGGCCTAGGGCCTCTCATGTGCTATAATCAGACAAACAGGTTTGCTGCATATAATAGTTACAGAAACAGATGACACTTGACTACTAAAACATTATTATGCTTTACTGTATCACTATCAACATAGCAAGGCCTGTCATCCCCAAACAGGTGGCAGAAGTACTTCCACTGACACCATCACCAGCATCACCACCAGAGCCAGCCAACAGATCTGGGTTCCAGCCTGTCATAGTTGCCTCCTCACTTCCTGTCTTAACTGCGCCACTTGTGTCAGGTAGCCGTGCAATGGAAAGTGGTACAGTGGTACCTGCCAGCAGCAATGCAAGTGGGGATGGCACGTCTGTCCCTCGTCAGGAGCTGGCAAAGTTTGTGGGGAGATAATGGACAGGAGGTTGGCTGTTTGCATTGGCATAATGGCGGCCATGCTACTGCAGGTCATTGAGTTGAGTCCCCGCCAAGCTTTGATTCCAGCTTCTGAGAAAGGAACTAAATACTGAAAGCAAAAAAGGAAAAGTGCCCAAACCAGAACTCAAAACCAAATATGTAGTCTCCCATTCAGTTTAAGCTGGGAAACATTGTGTTTTCAAACACCCAGTTCTATAGACCTGGCTCTCCAATCACCTTTTGTATCTATGCCAACTCCTGTATGTTGTACAAACCTTCCTTCACTATTGTTTTCCCAACATTTGTCTGATGTCTAGTTCAACATTGTGTTCCCCCCTCATCATTGTCTTGGTCTCAAACAAATTCCCAGTATCCTGGGCTCTAAATGTATGGTGATATAATGCATATAACTGGCAAATTGAACTGCAAATGTAAATGGACCTCCTTCTTCCCTAGCCAATATCCATTTTACTACCAGTATTTGAAGACCAGCCCTACTCAGGTTTCCATTATCCTAGACATCATACTATAGACAAGCCCCAAATCTAAACATGGTCAGAAATTGCAACATTAGAAGCATTAACAATAAGCATTATGTAGAAACCAGCTATAATATAAAAGCAATCTTAATGTCATTCTTAACCCCAACCCCAAATCTCTAATGCTGAGAAAGTATTAATCTAATTGTAATGTACATCCCCAGGAATCTATAATCCTGGGTGATATCAACATTGACTGGAACCTATATAAACCTTCATGGGTTCTCTAGACTGGATATAACATATATAAGGAAAAATAAAACAGGTAGTTCTAAACATTTTGACCTCACAAAGTTTAAAATGGAACTTAGATCCTGTAACTGGGCTACTCTTAAGTATCTCCCCCCTAGAAGAAGCAGTTTCTAAGTTTAATACCACCTTCCTAACCATACTTAAGACTAATCAAAACCAAAACAAATATTACACCCTGAAAACATCCATATTAATTGACAAAAGAAACTACTACTGCCAACTACAAAATAAACACCAAAACACCCTCTTTGGGCAGGTTTAAATAACCTTCTACATCCTGGGAAATCCTCCACTCCTACCCCAGAAATAGTATCAAATAAAACCCCAAGAAATAGCCAATACCTTCAACACTTTCTTTACGGATACTATCCAAGCCTTGGCTAAAAAACTCCTCAGACTTTCCATCTTCAACCAGTCTCTACTTCCTTCTATAAATTATATCAGAATCTACAATTCCCTCAATATGGAAAATATCAAATCCCACTCCATAAAGGTGGCTCATCCACAGAATTATCAAACTAATAGCCATAATGTTATGGAAAAATGTCTACACAAACAACTCCTTCACTATCTTACCCAGAACAAACTCCTGACCAACTCACAACATGGCCCCAATCACAGCACTACTGAATAACAAAAATATCCTCAGCACTCTTTCTGGATCTATCAAAAGCCTTTGATATGGTGAACCACCAACTACTCCTTGATACCCTAAGAAATCTTCACCTGGATAACCAAACATTAAATTGGTTTCAGGCCTATCTCTCTGGTAGGAAACAAGCGGAAAACAAGCTCTCCAACCTCCTTCCAAACAACATTGGAGTCCCTCAGGGGTCCATAGGACCACTTCTCATTAGTATGCTCTGACAAATCTCTGGACAAACTACTATCCAAAACACAAAGCTGTATCTGGACGCAACTAATACTGAATACCAAATTATTACTCTTCCATCCTACCCAAATCTCCCTTACACTTCCTTTACCATACAATCCAATAACGGGACAATTATCTCCCCAGACTCCCACACAAAACTATTAGGGGTGACCATTGATAATAAACTCAAATTTGACATCCATATTAATCATACTGTTAAGACCATTAACAAGAAACTAGGGTCCCTATATAGAATCAAATCCTTTCTAACACCAATTGCAAGAGTAACCCTGGCTTTTACTCTCTACCCTTCTATATGCCTCTCCAATGTTTACTAATCTTAATAAATCAGACCTAAATAAACTATCATGCTCCTACAATCACATAGCGAGATTTGCAACTGGTAAACCATATAGAACTCATCATTGTCTTAACCTAAAATACCCCTCCAGCAAAACCAACTCATTGAAGCATTTAAAATACTCAAACACCCAGAAAAGTCTCCAGCACTGGAAAATTTAATCACACCTTACATCAATCTAAATAGCCTTATTCAAACAGTCAAATCCTGTAACTCTGGAGGCGATGCACTATTTGCCAATTCCATTGGTAAGATATGGAACTCCCTCCCTCTCAGTATTACCACCATTACTTCCTTACCCCACTTCAAAAAAAGTCTAACCCACCATTTCCAGTCTCACTGGCTTTGCCAGTGCTCATATCCAGACTAATCTCCTCATATTAGCTTACTTCTTCTTCTCCTTCTGTTTATCTCTCCTTATCCTTCTCTCTTCATTATCTCTCCTTTGAAAGGTATGACTTCCATATTTAAACTTTTGTCTGTCTCCATCTGTTTCACATTGTTGTCTTGTCTATTAAAGTATACATCAGAGAAATTTTATATTAATCACTCATATGACATGTTCTTTTTTTTCTCTATCTTGTTTTTACTACAACAATGTATTAACATGTACCTTCTTAACTTGTATGTAATTGTACTCTACATGTGGAGCTTTTCTCCCCGGGCCTCCGCTGAAAATGGACATATATCCAGTCGGATTTATCCCGGTCAACAAATGTAAAATAAAAATAAATAAATAAAAATAAAATTGTGCCTTCTCAAATCCTTCAGTCATATGTATCTTTTCCTGTGACTTAACCTCCCTGTATTACTCATCTTTTACTTTCCTTTCTTTCTTCCTCTAAATAAATAAAAAAGCACCTGTCCTACAAAAAATACACCCATTCATTCCTCTCAATTTTCCAGATATTTGACTAGTGTACACTTGATTGGCTTCAGTTTTTCATCCTAAAAAATGAAGTTCTTAGGTTCATAGGTAGGTACTAGGCTATTGTCCCTGGGGCCTATATAAGCCTAGCAAATCAGTGATGATATCATTCAGTAAATAATTACAAATATTGAAAGCCACCAGGATTATTGAGCTAAGAAGCTGAGATGTATGACCTTATCCTACCTCCATTCTGTCACTCCAATCAGGCTTACTACACCATGGTTGTTATCCGTTTTCATCTCTGTTCTATACTCCCATTTCCAACCTTTAACCTGGTAAAAAAAATAGATAAACACAACACACACAAGCCCAAAGAGGGCTTATGATTCAAAATCAACTTTCTGTGGTCATACATTGCAAAACAGTTGACAGAGAGCAATATAATATTGATGGCCATATATAACCACAGAGAAATGCCACTCCATGTCCTATAGCAAAAATGAAATCCTTGCCATGCACTAATAATATTGTCACCAGTTGTGCAAATGACCTGAGCATCACTGTGTGTCACCAAACAGTTACAAAAATGCCTCAATGTATTCATGATATAACATGTATATTCTCACAGTATTGGGTGCAGGGTTCTAAAGTACTGAGGGGGTATGGTGTTTCACAGTATTCTGTTTTTAGAATGCAACTATATATAGTCCATGCCCTTGCAATGTGTTTTTTTTCTGACACCTTTTTTATAAGTGATTCTGTGGTATACATGGATAATGTTCTGGCTCATGGAATTTGAGTGACAATGGCATTCATTCAAATCTATTCAGATACCCTGAAATGCGTTACACTGGCATCTTCCCTATGAGCAATTCTGTGGTATGCCTGGCTAATGCTCCGGTTCTGGGAATGTGCGGTTAAGGTATGGGTTCAGATTTATTCAGGTGTATTTCTATTTTCATGCTATTGTGTGTTCACTTACCTTGAAATAAAATGTTCCTATCATCAAGTTATACATTTTTTTCAGGGATTTTGATGCTTTCTAATCAAAGCTGTTTATGACTTTATCTATCATTGCTGAGCTAGAAAAATTGAGAGATATGCATCTAGCCCACCTCCATCCTGCCCACTCCTTATTGGCTCACCTTGTGTTATACCTGCTTCTTGCTTTCCCTTGTCATCTCTGTCCTGTGTTCCCATTTTCACTCTTTAACCTGATCAAAAAATCAATAAACACAACTCACACGTGCCCACAAAGAGCTCATTAAAAAGAAACAAAACAGACTTTCATCATTCGGACATTCCATGACTATTGACAGAGAGCAACACTGATGCCCATATATAACCTCCAGGGGTGGCTCATGTTATAGGACAGCAGGATTGCAACCCCCCCACCTTGAAATGGAGAAATCAAACAGAACGAATGGAGAAGAAAAAGAATGATAAAATGAGTCCCAGAACTCCACGCATGCGTGCCTGGAGTTCCTGGTACCCCCTCCGAATGCCAGACTGCTCTGCCAGGCAGTCCGGATAAGGGAGAATAGCATCTCTGCCCTGCAGCTCAGAAGTCTGTGTGGTGATGATATCCATGGAACGAACGACACCAGACTGCATCATCAGCAGTCTGGTGCATCCAGCCTACACTCATGGGAAACCAGCATTATCGGCAGGCTGAGAAACCTTCCAGAAGGACCGTTAGCATGTGCGGGCTGAGGAGGACACTACTGAAAGTGGATTTATGGGCATGGAGATGCTAAACTAGTTTAGTGGATTTACGGGCTGAGGACAGGTATGGAATTGCTGAACCTAATGCAGGTGGTGTGTGTGTGCGTGTGCATGTGCATGTGCATGATGCCCCAGTTGCTATATACCAGTGGCTAGAGAGGAAAAGAGCACACTGTGGTGGGTAGAGAATACCTCAGGCTTGAGCCCTGTACCTTAGATGCAAGGTGACAAGAGCCTGAATTCCCTACCCACCACCATTTGTGAAAAAAGTTTGCAGATCTTTGCCTCATATTTGTTCTGTTCCTCATAAAATCTGTGGTTTCTGTATGTTTGTTTTTCCATGTACAGTCAGTAGTGCAGTGGTGCACTGGTAGCATTATTGTCTGACAGCTAGAGGTTCTCTGGTTTGATTCTTGGCTTGGGTGCCTTGTGTGTGGAATCTGCATCTCCTTCCATCTTACAAAGATGTGCCTGAAGTGTTTCTGCCTGGGCCTCTGCTGAAAATTGGCTTTTGTTCCAAGTCAGACTTTCCTGGTTAACAAATGTTAAATAAATATAAATAACAGGCATTTGAATTTCAGACTTCATATTCTTCATAAAGTACATGGTAACACAAAACGTTTTATTCTAGCAATTTTCTGTTTATAACATGGGTATTTGAAATTAGTCCTTATTTGTGGGACTGTATCACCCCATTATTGGCTCCATCCAGGTTTTTTGTGTTAAGGTTGAGAGCTATGGTGAGAACTGAATTTGCGGAATATGTTTGGGGGCTGTATTCCCCCATTATTGGCTTTGTTCAGGTGTTTTGTGCTAAGAGGTTGACAGCTATGGTGAGAACTGAATTCACTAAATGGTAGCCATTTAAGTTTGTCTTCCTCTCTTTCTAAAAAAACAGCTCATTTAGCATAGTGGTATGTTGCTCTGACTGTTTTGCACAGGGTTCTGGGTTTAAGACTTGGCAGTGAAATGTATGGTAGTAACACAGCATTTTATTCTAGCAACTTTCCAACATTATACAAGCAATATTTAAAATGTGTCCCTGTTTTTTTGGGTTTTTGCCCCCCTCCCAAATAAATTGTGTTTTTTTCCAGATTTCTTGTGCTGCAAAGTTCAGAGATACAGCTGAGTGTCAAGTTGATTTTACAAGGAGCTGAGTGCTGCAGGAGAACAGAAGTTTAGTGCTGCTTATACTAGATCAGCTTGCATTGTTAATAGCACAACAGGTAATGTACTTGATTTTGATGAAGAAGGCTGTGGGTTCTACTCCCACAGTAGGTAAATGCATTGCTCATACTGTACTGTGTTGTAAAGGGGGTGGATGCTGCAGTCCTTTTTGGCGAAGATACCTAGTAACTATGAACCTGTTATTAGTTTGCCATCCATTGCCTATTGCGATATTATTAGCTTATAATTTTTTAATGCAACATAGGCAATTTATTCCTCAAGGGCAACAGGCACTTTATTTGTAGATGAAACAATGACATATCAAGTTGTTTGCTAACAGCAACCTCTTCATTAGTTACAGATTTCTTTAATGTGGAATTTAGATGACTTTTACTTCTTCAGAGATTGAGCATATTTACTGATACTGGTAGACTGTAGAAGTTTGAGTAGATTTTTATGATGGAAATGTTCTGAATTGGGCAGTTTTGTCATTATTGGTGAATGTATTTTGTTTCATTGTTTACTGGAAAAATGTTCAAAACAATAAATTTAAAATGCCTTCTAACAACTGTATTGTATTGTACAAGGAATATAATTTAATGCAATCAGGAAGGTTTATCAACAAGCATGTGCATGTTTCCTGTTCAAGGGGCCTAAGATTTGAAAACAGCCCAAAGTTAATCTTTATCTGCCACTGGCAAAATGCATTTTCTTTGAATGTGGGTTTCAATGCTATTTCAATGAATGTGAGTTTCAAGGGCAGAGAAGTTTTAATGCTAAGTCTATTTTCATTGTGAGACTGCATTGCTTTGTTTAGCAGATAGTGTTTGTGCTGTAAAATGCAAAATAAAACTTTCAAATGCAATCCAAATGATCGCAGAAGTAAAAAAGTATGCACACTACAGTGTTTATGGTAAATGGGGTGAAATAACCAAGGAATGGGACATTGGAATGGCTGCAGGGGGAGGCTCCATTCGACCATAATTTTGTGGGGGGGGGGCAGCAAACTCAAAGACAGCCCTGGCTGAACTATACTTCTCAGCTGTCCAGATTTTTGCTTCTTATATTTGGTTTGTTCCTCATAAAATTTGTGGTTTTCTGGCAAATTATTTAGGAATTAAGTCACTAAATAATGACAGACATTGAGTTTCAGATGTCATAACCTTCAGAAAAATGCATGCTAAAGCAAGACCTGTTATTCTATCAACTGTCTTTATACAAGAGCAATTTTTATTACTGTTTGTATGTTCCCCCAATATATTTGGACTTGTCCAGATTTCCTGCATTAAGAGGTTGAGAGGTACATGCAAATAAATCATATTATAAAATTCCAAACCTCTCAACTGTCCCCAAATTTTTGGATCAAAATGTTGTTCTCCCCCTAATAATCCCTCTGCAAAATAACAATTTTGGAAGAAAACGTGGAAGGTTTACAATTATAAATAACTGTAATGATCAGAGTTATAGATTACTTTTATTTCAGAAATGCATGTAGATGCTCTTATTTTGTCAGCTGCTCAAGTTAACAGTACAAATATTAAAAAGGTGTCCCTTCTTTGATAGGTTCCCAGCTGTATTGTGTGGGAATTTTATATGTTTGCATCACATTTTTGATCCGTTTTTCATAAAATTGTGGTTTTCTGACAAATTAGTGGCAAATCATTAAAGACTGAAGTTAGAAAATAATGGCAGACATTTGAGTTTCAGATTTCATACCCTTTAGAAAATTCATACTAATGCAAGACCTACTACTAGTCTATTATCTTTCTACGTTTATAAGAGCAATATTTAAAAAATGTTCTTATTTTTGGGCCTGTGTCCCAATTTTATGTATGGCTTTGTCCAGATTTCTTGCACTGAGGTTGAGAGGTATGAGTGTCAGAGCCATCACCATCAGCCAGAGACATTTCAAATTGTGACATACTTGTTGCACCCCACTCCCCACTGTAGTGGCTTTGGAAGTGTCCAAGCAAGGCAAGGAGCAGTTAAACAGTGTAAGTGTGCAGAGTATTCCCCATCCAAGGTAGACCACAGGTACGACCGTGGCTTTTCATCTGTCCTTGATTTTGCAGAATGTTCTGGTTTTCTGTCATATTTTTATACTGTTGGTTTATGCGTCTTATTATTCAGAAAATGCATGCTGTTGCAGTGCCCTGTTGCTCTGTGTTTAAGTAGCAATGCTTTAATGACCATCAGGCAAGTTTGTTGGAGATTGTAAGATACAAGTAAGCTTTAATAAGCATACGGTTAAAGAATTACCAACATTAAAAGCCTTTTTGTTGTTGCCATGCAGAGAATATTTACATCACTAGATAATGTATAAGCCTTAGGTATTGAAATGCATATGACAGTATTTGTGATAAAGGACATGATTACAGTATTTACAGAAGCTCATTAAATTTGTTGGAGACTTGTAGTCATCTTTGCAGGCTTTACCCGTAAACTAAACAGAATGCCAATCTATCATGTGTGATCCATAACTTGTGCAGTAATCCTTTAAGCAATTTATCTTGAGTTTGTTTCTTGTTTGCCGTTCATTTTTTACTTTGATCATGTCTTCCCCATGAAACAAGTAGATAGTTATCAGGCAGCAGGTCTTTTTTGGATAAGAAACATTTTTACAAGTGGAGGTATCACAGTGATTACTACTTTCAGCATGTTTCTTGGTAATTTTATAAAGCTGAATATAAATTATAATTAGAACTGCTTTTGACTGGCATTCCAGTAATGTATTTAAAAAGTAATTTATTTTTTCATGCTTCAAAACCTTTGTGTTTTGATCTAGATATTAAGTAAGTTGCCATGTAGCCAATGCATTGAAATATTTTTTTCTTCTACATTTCATTTTGTCTTGATTGGACTCTCATACTGATGGTTTGGCACCCAGGGCAGCATATTTAATTAAAGTTTCAGTTGTGGTTTTGAGCATAGCTCCACTCCTTTTTAGTTGGCCACACCCCTTTCCATTGGCCCCACCCATTCAGCTGTCTCCTGCAGCCCCCCTTTAATTTGAAGTCACCAGCCGCCACTGATAACCTCAGAGAAATGGCATGCCATGCCCTCTTGCAGAAATGAAAAAAAATTCTTGTCATGCTCTAATTAGACATGCAAATGTGTCAAGCCTTGCTGTGCATAAACATGCAAGTCTGAATTAAAATACACCTAATGCCTTTATTCTAAGTCTTTGTATAGCTCAGTGGACTCATGAAATTATTTCTTCTGTGTCATTGCACTGACTGTGTGGTCTGTGAATTCCCTGGTGTTGTTTTATGCTGTTTTACAATTTTCAGTTTGCATTCTGCACATATGCTACATTTCACTATCTGAGTGTTATGACCCCTTTTAGTCAGACTACTTCAGTATCTCCTGTTACTAATGTACTATTAGGGACAATATCTGTAGGAAAGTCATGGGTTCAATTACCTCGAAGCATACCGTTATTTTCTTGCTTTCAGTCAGCAGATTTGCAACATCTCCCTGATATTTCTGTTTTATGACCCCTATTAGGTTGACTGTTTCAGTGGCTGTTCTAGCTAATAGACTGGTAAGGAGAATACCTGAAGTAAAGCCACACACACACACACACACACACACACACACACACACACACACACACACACACACACACACACACACACACACACACACACACACACACACACACACACACACATGCATACACACATCTGCAACTCAGAGAGATATAGTAATAGATACATAGAAATTCCTAAGTATGAATACCACAGTCAATGGTGGATTAAGTGCATCTTGATCCTTGCGCAGTTTTGTAACAACTGGCTTCTCCCACATACATTTTTTGGAACATGTATAAATGCCCATGTTCTTTTGGATTTGCCTTCCTGGCATGTGAGTGCTTAAACTGCTGTCATTATAATTCATGATATGCCCATACCCATCAGTTATAACCACTTGACTGTGTACACCTTGAATGTTCAATTGTGATTAAAAATAGACATAGTAAAGTATTTTGTTTGCTTTACACAAATGTACAGTAGTCCTGCAAATACAGACTAATGACTATTTAACTTGATAATGATAAACAAAATCAGCCATTCTAATTCCCATACAGCCCCTATGCCCATCAGTTATAGCCCCCCTGTTGACCAGATACACCTCAGATGTCTAATTATGATTAAAAAAAAAAAGTAATTATGGACACAATGTATTTCAAGTTTATTTCACACAATCATACACTATTTCAACTTACTTCAAACAAATGCACATTAGTTCTGCAAGGGCCAGGATATTTAAACTGAGCAAATAAGAGGGTAAGCTAACTTTCATCCACAATTACCACCATCACACAGCAGTCCTAGCCACTTTGCTGTGTGCACCTTATCTTTCTGTGACAAAAGCAAAATACAAAATATAACATGGAACCAAGGATGAGAATCAAGAGACATAGTTCTCTTACATACATGAAAGGTTGCAATAATAACTGTTTTGGCATGATCATGTATTTCCTGAAAGATATGAAGTCTGAAACACACATCTCCATTATTACTTAGTGACTGCAGTCTTTTACTGTTCGTCAGAAACCACAGATTTTATGAGTAACATACTACACATGTAATGCAAAACTGAGTGAATTCTGTGAATTCAGGGTAACTGACATCTGCATAATTTTAACTTTTACATCAGCAATATCTATGGTTATTCTAACTTATTTCACAGAAATGCACACCAGTCTTACAAAGCCAGATGCTGTGTTTTTTTAATTTCTCCAAGTCTTTTGGGTTTCTAATACCATGACTGGGATGGACCCCATTCCTATGTCAAGGTATAATTAAAGTTCATAAAATTAGTATTGTTTCAGTCTTTGATGTTAGCCAGAAGTGCACTTTGCAGTACCCGCAATGTGCCCAGTAATGACTCCTTCTGCAATTCATATGGAGTTACATGTATTGACAACATATCTAAGTACAATTGCAAATTCTTTTTTATAAGATCCATTTCTACTACTACTACTAGAAGAGTCTGGGTATCTTTCTTCCACATTGCCCTCATTTCTGCCTGCAAATCTTGGTACTTTATGACTTTGTGTCTCTCTGTACATAAGACACTTTAGTCACTGGGCATAGTGATTTCAATAATCAATGCTGCTTTTGTCTTCTTTCCATGGACTATTATATCTAGTTTTCTTGCATCTATTTTTCAACCACTGGTAATGGATGTTCCCATGTGATATAAATTTCATCATTTTCTATGATGCTTTGTGGCTAATGTTTCCAGTGTATTTCACTTACTTCAATATTATAATTTTTGCACAACCCCGAATGCAACAGCCTTGCTACATTATTATGCATTGCGGTATACAGCCCTTCTATCATTAGTATATCACAACCAGCAACAAGATGTGCAACTGTTTTCAGTTCTGTTTTACAAAACCTACATTTTTGTCTGTTTCTCCCACATTCAATGTTCTTTGTAATTCAACATTTAAGTAATCCACTATCCTGAGCCACCAATATTAGCTTTTTGTCTTTTGGTTTAAGGTCACCTCTCCTTAACCATCTCTGCATTTGATCTTGATCAACACAAGGTTGTTCCAAGAGTTTCCTATACTCGCAAATATATTTATGCATTTTCCACATTTCTTGCCATCTCATCTGATCCTTCCCCTAATATTCTTTTTGGTTTTTGGCACATTCAGTTGCTACCTGATTTTTATCTACTTCTGGTTTGATTTCCATTCCTGCTTGGGAAGCAGTGAAGACATTTTAGGCTCATTCTCCTCATGTTTCAAAACCTTTACTACATTTGGGTCTTGTAAGGTTAGCAGATATGTATGCAGCCTCACTAGTGCATATTTATACATGTAATCAATTTTGAGGCAGCCCATACCTTCTTCAGAATGGGGAATATTATATAGTCTTGGTATGCACTGACTCCTTCTTGTTTTCCTATCTAATCTAGCCAACACCTTTTGGGGCCAGTCAGTCACTCCAAAACTGTAAGTTAAGACAGGAAGAGCAAATTGGTTTATAGTTGGACTTTGTTCCTAGATGTCAATGCTGTTTCTATTATTAATTTAAGCCTTTTAAAATATTACTTACTGAGTTTTATTTGCCCTTGTTCATGTTTTATTGTTGATCCTTCATCAATACCCAAACATTTATACACTTCCTCTTGCTCAGTTTCTTTTATATCACAGTCCTCTCCCAAGCTGATGTTTTCTTGGTGCTACAGCTTTCCTACTTTAAAGGTTGCTTTTACACCTTTATCAAGACTAAATGACATTCTTATATCATCTCAAAAAATTTTGACTACTTGCAGTTGTGCTTTTCGTTCCTCATCTGATGAGCTATGCAGTTTTAAATCATCAACAAACAGAAGATGAGAAGTCTTTACACTTTGTTGCTTTCTGGGAGCCAATTATAGTCATGACCTAATCTGTTAAGCAGGTAGCTTAAAGGGATAAGTACAAGGCAAAAGAGCAACAGTGACAAAGAGTAACCTTGGAATATCCCCTTTTGGATTTTAATCCCTGGAATAATAATTTGTCCTTTATCATGGGTTAACTATGGAGTGGCTTGCCATTGTTTGTTTTATGGTTGTTGTAATATAATCAGTGTAGGGTGTATCTTATATATTTTAAGCACTCTTTTAGACCTGAATGTTGGATACTGTCAAATGCTTTTTTTATAATCTATCCATGCCGTACTTAGATTCTTCTCCTTTTTACAGTTCTCCATTATGACGTTATTAAACATCAAATGATCCTTTGTTTCAAAACACTTTCTTTTACTATCCTTTTTTTATTACCACGATTGAGTTTTCTTCTAAATGACTATAAACTCTGTCTGCATCAATTCCTGTGTATAGTTTATACATCTTCAGAAGGCAAGTTATTGGTCTATAGTTTTTAGGATAACTTGCAGGTTTGCTCTTAAGTAGGAGTATTATTTTTCCTGTTGTTAGCCAGGCTGGTGTATGTTCAAGGTGTGCATATAAATAGTTCTTATTCATGGTTAATCTTCATGTAAAGATGGTAATACTTTTAACCTAAAGTTAGGTACTGCATCTGGGCCTGGAGTTTTCCAATTAGGATCTTTTCTTAACTTTGTTTCAAATACTCTGGCTGTTACTTCATCCCATTACATATTTTGTACCTTTAAATTTCTAATTCTTTTACTATTTCTATCCATTTAGCATCTTTGTTAAGTTCTACAGGATCTTCATAAATATTTCTCCAAAATGTATCGATTTCTTCTTTTTTTGGTGATGTTTCGATTCCTTTTGCCTTTTTTCCCAGTTCTATTTAAAACTTTTTGGGTTATCAATAAACTGCTTACTTTGTACTTTTCCTTTATATTTATCTGCATATCTTCTAAGTTTTTCTGCCTGTGCTGAAATTTTTAGTTTATTATATGCAATAGTCCATGATAGATCCTGATCTGTTCTGATACAGTGCATTGCTTTTATCCTAACTATCTTTCTGAGTATTTTTGTTGATCTGTTCCCTCTTCTATACTCTTCTAACAGTGACACTTCTTGTCTTAATTACTTTTTAGTTTTCTCTATTCAATACTTCCATGGTGTCATTCTATTTCTCCCCTTCTTTTCTCTTACTACCCTGTATTTTTGTGATAAGACTTTACCTGTTACTAATTTAGCTGCACAGTAATATGTCCTATTTATTTCTGTTATATCGCATGAATTTCTGTGGACAGTCCTAATTACTGTGTTCATTTGTTTTATCAGACTTCTAACATTTTGACTCTTATTTACTTTCTGTAATCTGTTTCTTTGACCGATCTTAATATGTCTGTCCATCTCTATTAAATCAAGGAAATCTTCTTTTAGGTCATTTTCATTTAAACTGAGGGCATATTTTTTGTTCTCTATTTCCTGTGGGCATTCTATAGATAGTTCCACAGCATCTTCCTGTGCCATATTCTCTTCAGTTTCATCCTATGTCATCCATTGCTCTTTCATATGGGAACTCACTGTCCTATCGCCCCACAACACTAGCTATGTCAGAGTTGCCACAATTTACTGTTCCTCCCCTTGCCGTGCAACTCCAACTGGATGTTTGTACTGGTTTCTTGTGGAAGATTCTAAAGTATCTTCATCTGGCAAATGATCAGATGTTTCTCACTCTAGTGGTTTAGCCATAATTTGGGGATCTATTTCTCTATCCTGCTGTGATATTTTCTGAGTTAGATTTTGTACACTAAATCCTTCACAGCTTAACGGGTTAAGGGCAAGGCAGAATAGCAATGGTGACAGAGAGTCATCCTGGAAAACCCCCCTTTGAATTTTTATCTCTGGTGTAATAATTTGTCCTTTATCATGGCTTAATTGCAAAATGAAATGTCACTGTTTCATGGTCACTGTAATTTAGTCGAACAGTGAAGGATGTATCTTATACACATTTAAGCACTCTTTTTATCTATGAATGTGGGATACTATCAAATGCTTTTTTGTAGACAATCCATGCCATACTTAGATTCTTCCCCTTTTTTGCAGGTCTCCACTATGACTTTATTTAATAACAAATAATCCTTTGTTCTATATGACATTCTTTTATTGCCCTTTTGCTCTACTGCCATGATTGAGTTTTCTTCTAAATGACTATAAACTCTGTCGGCATCAATTCCCGTGTATAGTTTATACGTTGTCAGAAAGCAAGTTATTGTTTTATAATTCTTATGGTAGCTTGCAGGTTCACTCTTAAGTAGAGGCATTGTTTTCCCTGTTGTTAGCCAGACTGGTATCTGTTCAGGGTGCACATATAAATAATTCTTACTCATGGCTAAATCTAAGTACAAAGATGTTAATACTTTTAACCAGAAATTAGGTACGGCATCTGGGCCTGGAGTTTTCCAATTCATGACTTTTCTTAATTTAGTTTCAACTTTATCCCATTTCATATCCTGCATCTTTAAACTTCTTATTCTTTCTTTTACTTCTTCTATTTAGCATCTTTGTTATGTTCCACAGGATCTTCATAGATAATTCTCCAAAATGTATCTAGTTCTTTTTTTGGTGGTCTTTCTATTCCTTTTACCTTGTTTCCCAATTCTCTATAAAACCTTTTGGGTCATCAATAAATTGCTTATTTTGTACTTTTCCTTTATATTTGTCTATGTATCTTCTAAGTGTTTCTGCCTTTACTGAGATTTTTAGTTTATTATTTGCTATAGTGCATGATAGATCTTGATCTGTTCTAATACTGCGCATTGCATTTGTCATGTCTGTCTTTGAGTATTTTTGTTGATCTGTTCCCTCTTCTATACTCTTCTAATAATGACACTTCTTGTCTTGGTTGCTTTATAGATTTCTCTATTCAAGACTTCCCTGATGGCATTCGATTTCTCCCTTTTCTTTCCTTCAATACCTTGTGTTCTTGTGGTAGAACTTTATCAGTTATTAATTTAGCTGCGCAGTAATATATCCTGTTTATTTCTGTTATATCGCATGAATCTCTATGGACAGTCCTAATTACTGTTTATTTGCTTTATCAAAGTTCTGACATTTTGGGTTTTATTGACCTTCTGCAGTCTATTACTGTTATTGATCTTAAAATGTCTATCTATCTCTATTAAGTCAAGTAACACTTCTCTTAGCTCGGTTTCTTCTAGACTGAGGGCACATTATATTAAATCAAGTAACTCTTCTCTTAGCTCGGTTTCTTCTAGACTGAGGGACATTTTTTTTGTTTTCCATTCCCTGTGGGCATTCTATAGAAAGTTCTATAGCATCTTCCTGTGACACATTCTTCTCAATTTCTTCCTGTGCTATCCATTGCTCTGTCATATGAGAACTCACTAATCCATCACTCCTCAACATTAACTGCATCAGAGTTTCCACAGTTTCCTGTTCTTTCCCTTGCTGTCCAGCTTCAAGTGGATGTTTATACTGGTTTTCTGTGGAAGGCTCCAAAATATCTTCATATGGCACCTGACCAATTGCTTTCAATCCACTGGTTTCCCATTAATTTGGAGTTCCATTGCTCTGTCCTGTTGTGGCACTTTCTAAATTAGATTTTCTACACTAAATGCTTCACTTTAGTGGTACTTCATGACCTCAGTTGATATTTCTTTACTTCTCTATTACTGATCGCCTTTTCTACTTTTCCTCTTTGTCGTCTTATCTTTTGTATTGTAAAGTTTTCCATGTCTGGATTCCTTTGCCTGTATTTCTCTTCAAATATCTTTGGTTCTGCTCTTTGTGTATCAAATAGTTTAGTTTTCTCCTTTGCATAAATATTGCACCATATTAATTTTCTTTTTCTTTCCCATGTCCATATTTCTTCTTCAGATATCTCCTGATCTTCCAGTTTCTCCTTACTTTGGGGACTCATTCCATCATGCTGTGGTGTAACCTGTGTTAGACCTTCTACATCAAATCCTTCACTTTGCAGACATTCTATAACTTCAACTTCTATTTTTGAACTTCTACTTTACTAATCTTCTTTTCTACATTCCCTCTTTGTGGCATTATTTTATTTCTTTTGAAAATTTCCATATCTGGATGCCTTTCTCTGTATTTCTCTTCGATTATCTTTTGGGTCGCCTTCTTTATGTTGATTAATTTGGCTTTCAACTTAGCATAAATATTGCACCATATCAAATACCTCTTTCTTTCCCATGTCCACATTTATTTTTTATGCTTTTCAAAAATCTCTAGGTTTTGTTGTTTACATCTTCATATTTCTTCAGATGCTTCTTTTTCCAAACAGATCAAAGTTTCTTGATCTATATACTGTTTTTCAATAATCTGTTTTACTAATGACCCCAAATTTTTATTTGAAGCTTCTGACAGTTTCTTGCGGAAGTATTTTTCTTTCCTGTAATTTATCTCTTAATCTTTTTTATATCTTGTGTCTAGAAATTCTGGGCTTTTTTTGTAATAGTAACAATACATAATTTCTTTATTATCCTCAATAGTTCACTCTATTGTTTTATGGCTCTTCTTTGCTCTATCAATTTTTGTGATATCTGTGGACTGCCTCTTCCTTCTACAACAGGAGGGCCATCCTCCACCTGGGTCTGGCCTGACCCCATTGTCAGAATGTTTCAGTATTTTGAGGATTCTACACTGTCATTTTTTTCCAGTCCTGGCACCAGTGCCCCTACCAGGATTGGGCAATTTTTTATCCCGGGTCTTGTGCACCCTGCTGTCTTTTTTGTTTTTGACCTACTTCTGTCCATGATATATGCTATATAAATACAGTCTTTATATCAGTATTATCATGGTGAGATTTTGTGAAAAACAGGGTCCACCTCGTGAAGGTACCCCCCATGACTTAAGGATGAATTCAATTTCAGCACTACTTTGCTTGCTGACATTTCATCTCTCCATTTGGAGTCTAATGAACAAAAGGGCTGTAGTAAATTAATTTTATCTATAAGCAGCCACCATCTTGATCCAAAAGTTATTGCTACTTTGTTGTATACACCTTATCTGACTGTGATACAAATGATATTTCTCAATTTCTTAGCATAAAAATCATAGACAAAACCAAGAAATAATGAAGACTAAAGGCCCAAACTCATGGACAGAATTTAAATATTGCCTTTATATACTTAGAGAGTAGTTAGAATAACAATTTTATCTACAAAGTCAGATATCTGTCATCATTCAGTAACCGCACTCCTCAATGAATTTGCAAAAAAAAAACAACAAAAGTTTTATGAGGAGCAGATCAAAAATATGAGATAAAGTCAAGGGACATTCTATGAAATCAAGAGCAGTTTCAAATCTGTTTCATATAGACAATTGTAGGATAATAAATATTCCAAAGTACTTCATACAAATGCACACTAGTCCTATGAACCCAGACTTTAAAATGAGCAAATGACAAGAAAGTATGTTGCTTTCATCCACAGTCACTAACCCCCCCCCCCCCATTTAGTGGTCACAAACCTGACTACCCAACATAGACTTGGTACTGCTACTGATAATGCATATGGTCTACCCAGAAAAGGAGTGAAGTAATGCAGCAAAGGATTGCACCCTTGTCTCAGCTTTGTTTCTTGAACAATAAAGAAATTGAAATGGCATTAATTTAAATATCTCAACATATTCTTGTTTGGCCTATTTCTGCATTATTTGTATGCAAAATATAAAAGCTAAAACTACCATGGGACTGTAAAGGTAGACATCTTAAGATCCTCCTAGAGTAATAGCCTGGTATGTAGCTATGAACCTACAGACCTCTGGACAAAGTAAATAAAGAAAAATCAGATATCTAAATACCATAGCTATCTCTTAAAAAGGAATACTGGACTAAACTACTCTAAGTTAGACAAATATTAAAAATACGCAAATAGAACACAGATCTTTTCACATGTTACTAATTTCTTCCAAGCAAGGACCATCTGTATTGGTACTTATACTAGCCCAAGAAGAACAGAAACTACCAATACAGAGGATATTATAACCATATGCATTTCAATGTCTGGTTTATTTTCCCAGTTCTAGTCAGCTGCTTCTTTGAAGTAGGCAGTAATTACATTTTATGACCTGTTATCACTAGAGAGGCAAGAGCTTATATCATATATTTCAAACAGTAGATTCACACACTTTTGTTCCATTCATCTTCTTTTACATTTATAAAAGAAATGGTTATATATTCACACACATTTTGACAGGCCAAATGCAGTACTAGTAGGGAAAAAAGAAGGAGAAATAAAATCTGTAAATATTTTTTCCTAAGCTTTGGCACCACAACATATACTAGTGTATGGGAATTGTCCAAGTGGAATGATTGTCCAATCAGGCTAGTGAAAAGCAAATCTTAATTAGCATACCTGCCACAGATGAGTATGGTATTCCTCAATCAATTAACAGGATTGTGAGATGAATGATTAGCCAATCATAAAAGAGACTTGTGATGCCTGCTTTGAATGTGTAATGTCATAAGAGAAGGTGTGCAACTAACAATTTATGATTGACAGGAGGACTGGAAATCCAAACATAATTACTTGGCCATTTTAAATTGCAGTGTTTGAATTTGATTGACAGGCTGGCATGCATAAACACTGATTTGGTCAATAATATTGCCTAGAAGAATATAGAGGAAAACATATGTGGCCATGCAGACAAAAGAAATACAAGTAGGAACTGATGTTCTGGGTCACAAGATTGTGGGGGTGGTTAGGCATGAGGAAATTAAAAGATACTGAACCGGTGATGTTTACGTATGATAATGATGGAATGTTCTGCCTAAATGTATCCTGTATATAGCTAACTTTGGGCAGATTGTGGTTGTGTGGGAAAGTTACAGGGATTACACAAGACATGACAATGAGGAATAAAAGGGATGCAGTATTAAAG
Source organism: Protopterus annectens (assembly GCF_019279795.1). Lineage (NCBI taxonomy): Eukaryota > Metazoa > Chordata > Ceratodontiformes > Protopteridae > Protopterus > Protopterus annectens. The sequence goes on along the minus strand of NC_056745.1, from coordinate 1,015,376,135 downwards.
GAATACTAGGCAAGGAACAGAACAAAGTCAGAATGATAGAATTTGGGGGCAGCCAGTTTTCATAAGAGGAATGGTACAAGTTGGTAGTCAAGCAAGATGGCTTTTAATGAGTTTATGAAATGGAAGAATGAAGGGGAAGAATGCATATTAAAAATGATAAATGTAAGAAACATTTAGGCTGTAGCAAAGATTCCCTTTTGAAGTAGTTTCAGGCAAATCTGCCCTTGATCTAAGCAGGTAAGTGAATGCTAGCTGGAAGACTAAGAATAACATCTGACATCAAACTAGCATTCCAAATTACCAACAGCAGCAACAAAAGTACATCATAGTACAGGGTGTTTAATATCAGTTGTAGTCATGACAGGTGGTCTAAATGTAGACAATACTTAATTTATGTCCCTCAGTAAGTATCTGATACCCACAGAAAAAACATGCATCATCCTGATGATTCTGCAACAACATAAGAGGCAAAGATGTTGGCCATGACAATGTGCTATGAATTTAAAAATGTTAAACTACTAGAGAAAGCAAGACAAAACTGGAGGAATGGCTAGAGAACAGTGCAAAATCACGCATCTTTACTACTGCACACAGATATACCCCACACACACAGACACACTTGCACATGCATGTATACCATGTTTAATATATTAAATTATTAGATGAAGCTGTAATACTATAACAAAATTTAAAGAACAAATGGGTTTCTTGACCACGTCAGGAAAGTAAGTTGTATGAAACAAAGGAATGTGTGCTGTGCTACATTAAAGTTGTAAGTGGATAAGGCTAAATCTTCCCCAAAATATACAAACACTGTACAAATATTTCATAGACTCTAGACTCAGCAAAAAAGAAGCACAGACATTACAGCACAAAGTAAAAACAAAGGAAAAGCACTGTAGAAAAATTACATAGTAACACAATTAATATTTTGACCTGTAAAAAATGCAATTGAGTGTTGTGAATTATTTACAAGAGACTGAGACATAGTAGTAAAAAAGAAACTGGTAGGCAGGAGCATCTGCAGAAGCATCTTGTGGCAGTCAGTCTATTTTTTGAAAATGTTTATGATTTTGAATTGTGAGTGTATTAAGATTTAATTGGAAGTTTATCATTAGTTTCTGCCTTGGTACACAAAGAAATGAAAATCATCTTTCTGGAATCCCTCCGAGCTCAGATATAAACAGATAAAAGAACGGAAATCATAAAGCAGAAACTTGCTTGCTTGAATTAATGAAGAACACTACGTCCAGATGGAATGCCATTAGGTATGCACTTAGTAAAGATAAACCTTGATAATGTAGCTGAGCTGCTGAACATTGATCTCTTAAATTGTCATAATTACCGCTGTACCGTTCAGCCTTTGAACATTAAAATAAAGTGAAGTGCAGTGTTCACTACAGAGAGGATGGGCTGTCTTCTAATAAGTTTAATTAATTATTAAAAAGCAGTGAAAATTATAAAGGGTTGTGTAAGAAAATATACAAAGAATTGTTTGTTCTTTTGCTGTGAATAATACAGAAGCAAAATGGTATGATACAAATAGGAGTGTGTGTGTGTGTGTGTGTGTGTGTGTGTGTGTGTGTGTGTGTGTGTGTGTGTGTGTGTGTGTGTGTGTGCATGCGTGAGTGTGCATGTGTGCGTGTGTGTGATAGTTTTTAAAGCAATGCAGTTAAAACTAATTATAGGTAATATGCTAGCATTCATACTTACTACATTTCTTTTTAAATACCTTTGCATAGTGTCAGACAAATTGTTTTTCAGTGGTTGTCATACCTCTTAGCTTAAGACATCTGGACAAAGCTTGATATAATGGGGGGACAAAGGACCAAAAATAGGGACAGATTTTAAATATTACTCATAAACGTAGAAAGCTGCTAGCATAAAAGAATTTGTGTTAGCATACATTTTCTGAAATATATAAAGTATGAAACTCAAATGTATGTCACTATTTAGTGACTTCAGTCCTTAGGTCATCCTAACGATTTGCCAGAAAACAAGAGATTTTATGAGGAAAAGGACAAATATATGAGGCAATAATCTGGACATTCTGCGAAAATCTGTACCGTTGAGAAGTATGGTGGTTGTGCATGTCAGATTTTTGACTGGTGAAGCATGAACCCTTGATCAGGGCACAGTGTCATGAAACTAAAGTTCAGCAAAATTAATGACTGGATGGATTTTGACTTTATATTAATACTTGCATACTGCTTTTTTTACGTAAAAGATTCTTAGAATTGCAGTTATTTGAGCATGGCAATGGTATTGACAGCTATTGCTTGCTGTGTATAGGAGGGGGGTATGTTGGTGCTTGAGTGCTACCCTTTTTTATATTCTGTGACCCTGGTGTTGAAAGGTATAGTCTGCTGATATGGTTACATGTATTGTTAACATATATAAATGTGATTGTACATTCTTTTTATAAGACCTGTTGCTCCTACTGCTATTGGAACTGTCTGGGTATCTTTCTTTCACATTGCTCTCATTTCTGCCTGCAAATCCAGATATTTTATGACTTTGTGTCTCTCTGTATGCAAGACACTGTAGTCACTGGGTGTAGCAATTTCAATGATCAGTGCTACTTTTGCCTTCTTTTCATGGACCACTATATCTGGTTTTCGCACATATATCTTTTGAACTGTTGGTAATGGGTGATACCATGTGATATAGAATTCATCATTTTCTATGATGCTTTGTGGTTCATGTTTCCAGTGTTTTTCAGCTACTTCAGTATTTTAATGTTTGCACAATCCCCAGTGCAACAGTCTTGCCACATTATTATGCCTTTCGGTATACAGTTCTTTGGGTCTATATTACCATGTTGAAAGACATGTTAGCCAAATAAGTCTTAATCGCCAAGGAAATATTGACCCTTTAAAATCCCAAACGGCTGCTTCAGTGAATTTTTTCCCAGGGGAAAAAATTGCTAAGCTGTCATTGGGGATTTGCCCTTTTCCCCACTGTAGTGCGATCTTGGAGTTGGTATATTTAGTTGGGGGCCCCACACTATGTAGGGTTTGAGAGTATTTTTTTTTGTGTGTATGGCCAACTGATTTATTTCTCCTGGGAAAAAATTTGCTAAAGCAACCTTTCAGGATTTTAACAGGCCGATATTTCCATGTCGATTAAGACGTGTTCAGGCAACACATGGTAATATAGACCCAGTCCTTCTGAAATTAGTATGTCAGAACTAGCAACAAGGTGTGCAACTGTTTCCATTTCTATTTTACAACACCTACATTTGTCTGTTTCTCCCACATGTTCAATGGACTTTGTAAACCAGTGTGTACATAGCCCACTATCTTGGGCTGCCAATATTAATCTTTCATAATTTGGTTTGAATTTGCCTCTCCTTAACCATTCCTATGTTCGATCCTGATCAACATGGGGTTTTTCTAGAATTTTCTATACTTGCAAATATATTTATGCATTTTCCACATTTCTTTTTTTTTTCAAAATGTTTTTATTCATTTTATAACACAATAACTTTAAATTGCAGTAATAATAATAATAAAAAAACTATATACAATTGACTAAAAAGCAATATACATAAGAGAGCACTTAATAATTCTCTAGCAGATTAGACAATTTTGTCCAAGCAATTAAATGATGAGTTGTGTTGTTAGTCCTTTCTTTTATAGTAGCAATCTCATTCTTACAAACGTATTTCACAAGATGAATAACTCAGCTTTAAAGACAGGAGTACAATGGGCTTTCCAATTTTTAGTAGCAATCTTCCTTGCTATAGAGAGGCTAGACCATAGTAAAAATGTTTGTTTTTTAGGAATGACTTCAGGAACAGGAGCATTCAAGAGGATAAAGGAGTCAGAAATTGTACAGTTGTCATTTCATAGAGCTTTACAAAGATATTTAAAGTCTAATCAAAATGGGGAAATTATTTTACAAATAACAACCATATGTATCCATTCAGCATCAGGATGTCCACATCTCCAGCATTTCATTTCATCTTCCTTGTACATTACTGCTAGTCTATGTGGGGTGAAAAAAAAAACTATGTAAAAATTTCCATGTGTATACACACCACAGTAGGGAAGATGTGGATTCCTCCACCAACTGTAAACAAAGTTTTTTATATTTTTTCTGAGAATACTTGTCTATTAACATCATTTGAATAATTCCAAAAAGAAACACCTGTTTTGCTAAAATCATTTCTGAAAATTTTATATATAACAGATATTTATGAAGTGTTCTTGGCTGAGGTATTAATAACTGTTGTGATAAAATCCAAGATTTTTAAGTTATTCTTATTGTATGCCTCTAATGAGGGTACAAGCTTAGTATATATAAAATCCTTACAAGTTTGGATGTCTAGCAAATTGCAATTTTTGCAAACTATCTGCTGCTCAAATAGTTTGCAGAACTTATTTTATTAGCTGAGAGAAATTGATTCCAATATAATAGGTCACCGTTCAATTCTAACATTTTCTGAGTATCAAAAGATATCAAACATTCATTTGTGTAAGCAATAGGAAACATAATTATTAATACATTTTAATTAATTTATTAGAAAACATATGCTTTTTAAACAATGGCAATATTTGGTTTATAAGAGGTGTAAGAACAAGTTTTGACTGTTCCCTTTGAATGTATAGTCTTAAAATTCATATAAAGATGTTTGTATGTATTTGAGTATATGGTTCAAGGAATGTCCTGTTACTATTTGGAAGTAAGGTTTTATGTATTGATTTCCAATATGATGTTTTATTTATTTATTTTACATTTGTTGACCGGGTGTATACAACTGAGCTATTGCCTTTTTTGAGCGGAGGACTGAGGATAAAAGCTCCAAAGTTTTACAGTGCAAATAAAACACAACAAGACAGATACATTTCAATAAAAAAATACAATAGAAAAGATTTGGTAGTTAAAATACAAAAAAAACTATATACATGTAAATTACTGAGAGATAAAACAGTAACTATAAACAAAATGTGATGTTAAAAAGTGGAATAAGTTGTATGTTTTTGGTTTAAAAAGTGAGAGTATGCTAAATATAAGATTTTGTATGTTGAGTAGCTGAAACTTAAAAGGTTATATAAAAATTTCAGAGAGCAAAGCATAGAGGGAGGTTACATAGGAAGCATAGGCTGAATAAATTAATGCTAAGTCAGTTAATACTAGCTTTTAGAAAATTAGTTTGGCAGTATTATAAAGGTAATAATCAGGGAGGGTGAGTACAGTGGCATGACCAGTGTCTAACAAGGTGGTCCTTGGTTGCTAGCTTAAATTGTTTAGGGTGAGTCAGGGTTCTTATTTCAAGTGGGTGTTTGTGCCATGCAATAGAGGGATGGTAGCTATATAAGTTACACCATGTGTTGGATTTGGGTTTATGGATTTTTATTAGGTCTTGGACTGAGCTTCAGAGGAGTCTGATATGGGAGTAGTAAGATGAGAGAACATAGACTTGGACAGAATTTAGGCTGATATAGGATGGAGTCTATGATTTGGAGTTGCGATAGTGGGAACAGGTGAGGTAGTTCAGGCAAGTTCAGGTATTGTAGGGAGAGAAAGTAATGAGATTTATATATTTTTCAAGCTGCAAATCTAGCTATTTTATGGTAAGTTGAGTCTAATTTGGTAAGTAGGGAGGAGTTCAGATGTGTGAATATTTGAGAACAATAGGTTAAGCACGGTAGAAGGTAGGCATGGACAAGGGAAATCCTAGCTTCATTAGTTAGGCATTTGTTGTTCTTATACAGTAGTTCTAGCTTTTGATGTTTTTTTTAAATACAATTATTAATGTGAAGTTCGAATTTTACTTGGTCATCAATGGTAATGCCAAGCAGTTTTGTGCTATTTTCGACTTCTATAGAAGTGTTGTTTAGGGACCTTATGGAGAAGGAGGGTTTAATGTGGTTTGCAGATTTTGGCAGAAAGAGTAGTAATTTAGTTTTCTTAGGGTTGAGGATGAGATGATTATTAGTAGGCCATGTTTCTACAGAGTTGAAAGATGTCTGGGTATTTGTTGGGAGTTATGAGGGGGGATTAGTGATAGTTATGACTGTAGAGTCATCTGCGTATTGGATAATGGTAGACTGAGGGCAAGAGGAGTGGAGTGAGTTGGTGAAGATGTTAATGAGCAGAGGACCAAGAATAGAACCTTGGAGAACTCCAGTGCTTACTGAGAGAGGGGTAGATAGTGCTGAATCCCATTGTACTGACTGCAGTCTATCAGAGAGATAGCTAGAGAACCATGCAACTGTATCAGGGGAGAAGTTTAGATCTATAAGTTTACTAAGTAGGAGAGTGTGTGAGACAGTGTCAAAAGCTTTTGAAAGGTCAAGGAATAGACACAATATGAGTTTATGGCTGTCTTTGGGCAAGAGCTATTGTGTTGATAAAATATAGTAGAACAGTGTTTGTACTGTGCATGGGATGGAAGCCATGCTGTGAAAGAGTGAGAAGATTTTCTTGTAAGAGATAATGCATAACTTGTTTGTGTATACATTTCTGTAGGATTTTTGAGAGAGGGGAGAGGATGGCAATAGGTCTGAAAATGGATATTTCTGTGGAATTACCTTGTTTATGAATAGGAAGAGTGTAAAATTGTTTCCAGATGGCAGGAACTTTAGACTCAGAGATGGAGAGATTGATTAGTATGAATACAGGCATGGCAAGGGAGGGTGCAGCAATCTGGAGAAAGTAAGAAGGAATATTGTCTGCTGATAGAGCATGGTTTGAGCTTAGAAAGTAGAGTTCTGATATAATATGTGGAGACAGGTTTGAGAGAGAAGGAATCTATTGGGTTTGTAGGTGAGTGGTTTATGGGGGGTATGAAGTGTTGTTTGAAAGGTCAGGGTTAAATAGTTTGGAAATGGAGTCGATAAAATAGGTGTTGAAGGTATTGGCAGTTTCTTCAGGTGATTTATCAGGACATTGGTTTGGGGAATTTGGGTTACCTGGATGTAGTATTTGGTTTATAGCATTCCAGAATTTTTTTGGATCAGATTTTAGTGTTTTTTGGGGATTATAATAGAAGTCTTTTTTGCCTTTGTTGATGAGTTTTTTTAGTCTGGTTTCTAAGTTGTTTGTACTTTAGGCAGTCAGCAGGAGGTTTGGTTTGTATCCATGCTTTCCATGCTTTATCTCTGGTTTGCATTAGGGTACGGGTGGTTTTAGTTGGCCAGAGTGAATTTTCTTGGTGGGGTTAGTGAATTTAAGATATTTAGGAAGGTTGAGTTGAAGACATTTACTGCTTCAAGTGGGAGCTGTTTAAGGAGATTCCAGTTAATTTTAGAGAGGAGACTTTTAAAGGTTTCTGGGTTAAAGGTCAAAAGTTTACTGCAGGTAACAAGATGGTGTGGTCTGGTGAGGTGGGTGATGTATCGCTGCACTTTTATAGGTGAGTGGTCACTCAGGGCATCGTGTAAAGTTTCAGGGTCATGGTATTTGCTGGGAATAGAACCAAGTATCCAATCTATTAAGCAGCTTGAAGAATGAGTTACCAGTATGGGTAGGTTTAGAGATTAGTTGCCTAAATCCATGGAGCTTTATGTGTTGTGGAGGGTTTGGATTGTTCAGGTTTTGCCATTTAATGTTTACGTCCCCAAGAAGGATGGTTTCATTAGTAAAATTTAGGGAGAGATATGACAGTATATTTTCCATTAAGGGGATGTTGTCCCCTGGTGGAATGTATATGGCTACTACTGTGATGGTAGTAAAGTTATTTGGTTTGAGGTTTGCTATTAGAATTTCAGCAGGTGTAAAGGAGATGATTGTTCCTTAGGAATGGAGAGAGTGAGGTAGCTTGAGAAGACTAAAGCAACACCTCCACCATTTTTCTTTAAGCAATTTTGGCAGAGTGTATTATAGCCAGAGTAACAGGCCAGGAATGGGTGAGCTGGGAGGGGAAAAAGTAGACCAGAAATTAGCTTTTGGGATAACGTGCTCAGAACGGGTAGGCTTTTCTACAAGTACAGATAGCTATAGACCAAATATAGTTAATATTCAAACATTTTCTTTAGGTATTAAGAACTTTAGAATCCGTATACTTAGAGCCAGTCTGTTGAGGTAGCTTTAGACTTGCACTTAATTATTGGAACCAGTTTGAGGTTTTGGAGCTCTATATCTACACCATGTGCAGGATTTTCTGTTTAAGAATAGATTGGGGAAATACTTAGATTCAGTCTGTTGAAGTAGCTTTAGACTTGCACTTAATTATTGGACCAGTTCGAGGTTATGGAGCTCTATATCTGCACCGTGCACAGGGTTTTTTGCTGGTGAGCATGCTATCCATGATACACACTCAGCAAGGGGAAAGCAGGATAGTTCAGTGGACTGAGGTTTTAAAAAGATGACTGTATAAGAAGTATTATTCCAAAGCAACAATATGTTAATAAATGCGGAGTTTAAATAAAAATCAGTGTTTGGAAACCCTATACCTCCTTCATCCCAGCTTGTGGGATGCGAGAGAAGAGAAATTATTTTTTTTTGGGGGGGGGGGGGTACCAAAGGAAGTTGAGTTATAAGTTATTAATTTTCTGTTTAATTTTGACAGGTGGTGGAATTATTAGAGCTTGACCAATTAATAAGATTTTAGGTAACAGTATCATTTTGATTAAAGTTAGTCTGTCTTCAAATGTGAAGAAGTGTCTGTTCGAACTGTCAGTTAGACTAGTAACTGAGTGTCTAAGTTGTTGGTAATTAGATGTTAGTGATTATTTTATAATTAGATTCAGTAATGATGCCTAGATATTTAATCTGCATGCCCTACCAGTTTTTCTCTTTTTGATCTAAGTTTCTTAACATTTTTATTCAATAGAAGTGCCTGAGTTTTGTTGTCATTGAATTTTAGACCAGTGATGTTTGAAAAGAAATCTAGATTATGTAATAGGTGATCTAATGAATTTTCATATCATTAGAAGTTATTAGTAGGTCATCAGCAAACAGTTGTATCTTGGGGGTCAATTTGTCTGACACTTTGTATCCTTTAACTCTGTCATTATTTCTAACATAATGTGCAAGAGGCTCAATAGCCAGGGCAAAGAGTAATGGGGAGAGGGGGCAACCGTGTTCAGTACCTATTAATATGTTGAATGGGCTAGATAGATAAGATCCAATCTTATTTGCTATGGACTTTTCATACAGGTTTTAATGAATTCTGTAAAGTTTGGGAAGAAATTGTATTTTTGTAGAGCTTTAGACAAATTTGGCCAACTTAGGGAGTTGAAAGCTTTAGTTATAGCAAGGCTTAAAGTAGAAAGCTCATTTTTTTCTTGTTTGCTAAGTCTAATGGTAATCTAATTGCACTGTCTTGTACCTTTCTGTTTTTGATAAACCCAGTTTGGTCTTCATAAATTAATATTGAAAGAATGTTATTTAATCTGTCTGCTAAGAAAGACATGAATATCTTGTAATCAATGTTAAGCAAAGAAATTGGCCTGTATGATGTGCAAAGGTTGGGCTCTTTATTTGGTCTTAGGATGGGAGAGATGATAGAATATTTCTATGAGGGAGGGATGTTTGCTGTATTTTTAACTTCTTGAAATGCATTGAGTAAGATTTTTAAGATGTTATCAGGTAAGAGTTTGTAAAATTCCAGTATTAGGCCATCCAGCCCTGGTGCTTTTTTTGTCTTAAGATTTTTTTATTTGTTCCTTTAATTCTTTAAAGGAAAAGTGTTTGTCTATGTTATTAATATTGTGTTTGGATAGCTTCTTTTGAATATTATTAGCAAGAAAGTTGTGTATACTTTTGTTATCACTTGTAGATGAGTTATTATTATCAATATTGTTATAATGGTCTTTAAATTTAATAAGATATTTTTAGATATGTAACTTTGATAGTCTGACTATTTATAGTGTATATTATTTCTTTTGTATTACTTTTTTTCATTGAAATAGATCTAATCACAATCCTGTGCATACTCTTGGGATTAATTGAGTAGGACTGTAATCTGATTTTTTCCAAATTTATTGATATTTTATGCTGCATGATACCCTGATATTCCTTATTCAGTTTACATATGTCAGTTAATGCAGATTTGCCATTTGATATGTTTTAGTTTCAGTTCATCAATTTCTTTTTATATGTCTACTAGTTTTTTTATCCTGCTCTTTCCTTTTATTTATATACCAACTTTTGACTTTACCACGTAAGGATAGCTTTAAAGTGTCCCATAGGATAATATCTGAGGCCTCTCCTTTATTATTGGCATCTACATAAAGCTTTATTTCATCTAGAAACTATTCTTTAAGTCCTTGTACTTTTACTAGTTAAGCAGGTAATCTTTGGCAGAAGTTTAAGGGGTCAGTATTACATTGCAGCTGATAGCATTGTGGTCAGACATAGGGTATGATGTCAGCATTACATTATCAGTTTTGGCCAGTAAAGAATTGGTTACAAAGACTTTGTCTATGTTGGTCTGTGTGCCAAATCTGTACGAATAGTGAGAATACTTCAGGGAAGAAAATATGTTTATACCGTCAATGTCAATTAGGTTTCAGTCATTTATGTAGAAGTGCTTGGCAACAGGGGACATATTGAAAGACTTAGAGCTTGTGGTATCAGTGGAGAATAAGATACAATTAAAATCACATGCTAATACTAACTCACCTTTAGACTTTAATGTTATGATGGCTAAATGCTTTTTTACAGTTTTAGTCCTAATACCTGGCATCCAGTAGGTGTTTGCAAAAGTGTGCGTCTTTTTATCTAGTTTTAGTATGACTAAAGTGAGCATGCCATCATTGCTTAAGTATGAATCACCTATTTCTTGAATTCTCATTGATTTTCTGTGCAAAATTAGGACACCTCTTCTTTTGTGGTTGTAGTTTGAACTTAACAAAATCTTATAATCCTTAAAGGTTAATTTGTTTAGATATTCTGTTACTAAGTGGGATTCCTGAATGAATGCAAAATCTTTATGTAGCATTAAATATTTGTTGACACTACTTTTCATGGGGTTGTTCAATCCATTGACATTAATAGATATAATATTAAATATTATCATTTGATGGAGACTGCTATAAGTAAAACTGAAAAGTACTTTCCTTGATTCAGTATGACAAATACATTTTTCAAACCTGTTATGGGCAATTTAAAAACTTTAAATTAGAAAATAAAACTATATATTTTAATAACTTTCTACATATATAAACTATATCCATACTTACTATATCTGTCATAAAAGCCACAAACTAATCCTCTACTGACATCTAGAGGGAATTCTTAGCTACTGCAGGTTAGTAGTAAACAGAAGGGGAAACTGCATGTACATTAAAAACATACAAAGGAAAATTTCATTTCAATATACTGTGTATGCATAAACAAAGAACAGGAAGTTGTATACAATTTCTTAAAATTCTTTTAATCTAAACAGATTAACTAAAATAAATTCATTAATCCTAATAATTATTTGTTGCTGTGAGTAAATACAAGACTGTAATGTCATTAAATCAGCCAGGAAAAAAGATGCACTTAAAACTGTCACTGTCAGAAATATATTTGTAATTCTTATTTAAATATAAATGTAGTTCAGATTAAATAATTCACTTTTAGATAAAAATAATTGCTAAATGAATAAAAATACAGTACAAATGACAATTCTTGAATCTGATTGGCTGTTAGAGTTCAGTATAGAGAAACAGGTTCACACAGGTCACGTCTACTTCTTGGAAGACAGCACAGATTGTTTCTCATGCGTCTGAACTAACTAAAGCCTTTAGAAGCTTGAGCTTGTCACAAAAGTCAAAATTCCATCAAAAAAGTAAGTAGGCGGGAATTTTCTAGTGAAGTGAAGCTTTTAAGCATAACTTGTAAAATGATGACTATTTAAAATAAAGGCTTCAAATTATCAACCATACACAGCTATAAGATATATTACTAAATGGAGCACATTGCAGAAGTTCAGTTAAGTATTAAATGTACATATAATAATAAAATGTCACCACTTTCTTTTTAATTACTTAACAGTAGCACAGTAAGCATTTCTCTCTCCTGCAGTGATTAAATACTATGACACTAGGACTAAGATAGAAAGGGAAGGTGCATACATAATAAATAAGTATGAGATATAAAAGAAATATAGATAAATATAAGAACTGAGTAAGTGATTTTATACCATTTCATTAATACTATGCTATGCCATGTATATAAAGAGATAAAAGTATAAAATAGTAGTTTGCAGTTGGATAATATTTTGATTTACTTGAAATTTGAGTAATATATATTATTTATAAAGTTAGCATTGTTGTGGGAAAGATAATAGGAGAGAAAAAAGTTACATTACCTTTTGTGCATGATTCCATATTATTTAGAAGGGAGTAAACAAAAACTTGCATGAAATGTGAAGTTATGTATAATCATTTGTCTCTGTTTTTTTTTTTTTTTTTTCCACATTTCTTGACATCTCATCTGATCCTTCTCCTTATATTCTTTCTTTTGTTTTTTGGCACATTCAGTTGCTGCCTGATTTTTATCTACTTTTGGTTTAATTTCCATTCCTATTCCTGCTTGATGCTGTTATGCTTTTGCTAGACTAAGAAGGGACGTTATCTTACATTTATTCTCCTCATGTTTCAAAACTTACATTATTGGTTTATAGATTGAATTTTGTTCCTAGACTTCAGTGCTGTTTTCAGGATTAATTTAAGTCTTCTAAAATATTCCGTACTAAGTTTAATTCACATTTGTTCATGTTTAATTGTTGATCCTTCATCAATTCCTAAATATTTATATAGTCTCATATTATTTTCTATCATGTTCTTGTCACAAGCTGATGCTTCTTGGTGCTGCAGCTTTCCTGCTTTAAAGGTTGCTTTTGCACATTTATCAAGATCAAATGACATTCTTATTTCATCTGAAAAAGTTTTGACTACTTGCAGTTGTGCTTTCAGTTCCTCATCTGATGAGCTATAAAAAGAGAGGATAAGAAGCCTTTATACTTTGTTACTTTCTGGGAGCCAAATTATATCCATGACCTAATCTGTTAAGCAGGCAGCTTAATGGGTTAAGGGTAAAACGGAAGATCAATGGTGATAGAGAGCCACCTTGGAACATCCTCTTTTGGATTTTTATCCCTAGAATAATTATTTGTCCTTTATCATGGCTTAACTACAAAGTAGTCTGCCACTGTTTCATGGTCTCTGTGAATTAGTTTATCAGTATAGGGTGTATCTTATACATTTCTAAGTACTTTTTTATCCATGAATGTGGGATACTGTCAAATGCTTTCTTGTAGCCAATCTATGCCATACTTAGATTCTTCCCCTTTGTACAGTTCTCCACTATGACTTTATTTAACAACAAATGATCATTTGTTCTATATGACTTTCTTTTATTGCCCTTTTGTTCTATTTCCATAATCAAGTTTTCTTCAAATGACTATAAACTCTGTCGGCATAAATTCCAGTATATAGTTTATACATCGTCAGAAGGCAAGTTATTGGTCTATAATTTTTAGGGTAGCTTGCAGGTTCACACTTAAATAGGAACATTGTTTTTCCTGTTGTTAGCCAGATGTCTGTATGTGTGCGTATATAAATAATTCTTACTCATGGCTAAATATTCATGCAAAAATGTTAAAACTTTTAACCAGAAGTTAGGTACTGTATCTGGGTCTGGGGTTTTCCAATTAGAGGCTTTTCTTAACTTTGTTTCAATGTCTGTGGCTGTTACTTCATCCCATTTCATATCCTGTACCTTTGAACTTCTTATTCTTTCATTTGCATTTTCTATCCATTTAGCATCTTTGTTATTTTCAAAAGGATCTTCATAAATACTCCAAAATATATCACTTTTTTTTCTATTTTGGTGGTCTTTCAATTCCTTTTACCATGTTTCTCAATTCTCTATAAAACATCTTTGGGCTATCAATAAATTGCTTATTTTGTACATTTCCTTTATATTTATCTGTGTATCTTCTAAGTTTTTCTGCCTGTGCTGATATTTTTAGTTTATCATTTGTGATAGTGCATGATAAATCCTGATCAGTTATAATACTGCTCATTGCTTTTATCACATTTATCTTTCTGAGTATTTTTATTGATCTGTTCCGTCTGCTATGCCCTTTTAACATTGACACTTCTTGTCTTAATTGCTTTATAGTTTTCTCTATTCAATACTTCCATGATGGTAGTTGATTGCTCCCCTTCCTTTCCCTTACTATCCTGTGTTCTTGTGGTAGAATTTTATCAGCTATTAATTTACCTGCACAGTAATATATCCTGTTTATTTTTGTTCTATCACATGGACCTCTGTGGAGAGTTTCCTGTTTGACTTAACTGATGGTATATCCTGACATTTCTAATGCCATTAGTAGACATTATTGGTTAACCATTGGTGCATAGTCTAGTATTGATTCACTTTTCTACTTTGTGGTTTTGTCTCCATGGCTGTATACTGATGGTGTTTTTATAATTAACTAAGGGGGAACAAGGGGGCAGAGACAGCCACACCAGGGAGTGCAGAGAGGCTTTTATTTATTTATTTATTTAAATCTGGATGAAACTAAGACATGTTGTGTTTATCTGGTTGTAGCTTTATTTGTATATATTTAGAACTTTCATACTGTAACCCCGAATGAACCATTGTATGAGAAAGTACACTTGTGTAAGTAAACTTACCATATAACAATATATGTATAAATGATCATTGCTGCAATAGCCTTAGCTATATAAGTTATATCATGCCAGGGATATAACAGTTGGCCAGTTTGCAAAGCTTCAGGACACATTCTACATGCTCAAACTAAAAGACAAGTTTGGGAGTAAAGCCCTTCAAAGCTTTCCAGCCAACAGAGTAGGAGGCCGAGCCCTGAAAGAACAAAGATAGGAACAACAACACCAACAAAAAAAGAATAAATGCCCACACCATGGCTTAAAAAGCACACCAAAAAACAAGGAGGATAGGAGGGAGCAAGTGGCTAATGCTGCAGTGATTCTTAGAACATCTACTGTTGTGGTAAGTTTACTTACATAACTGTACTATGCTCATCATATAGATCACTGATGCAGTAGCCTTAGCTATATGGGTAGACTACCCTAGCTAACTGCATTTGGGAAGAGGAAGAAGAGCCCAAGGAACACTGGAGAATGGTCCTAGCATAGCCTGATCTGGACCTAGAGAAGGAATGATGCTTATAGTCCTTTGTAAGAGCATGTACAGAGGAACAAGTACAGCTACTAGAATACTTATAGAATCCAACCCTTTCCAAAGATCCATAGATGAAGCCAAGGCCCAGGTACAGTGGGCCTTGAGCCTGCCTGGAATAGTGCTGTTATGATGAGTATAGTAAAATGTAATAGTTTTAGAGAACTATTTGGAAATAATCTGTTTTGACACAGGTTATCCATTCTTCTTACCTTTACAAGAAATGAAAAATTCATTCAAAGATGTGAAAAACTTAATTTTGTCAAGATTCTGTTCAAGTTATAGAGTATCCTTTGTCCCTCATTTTTAGGTTCAGGAAATAAAATGGTGAGATGAATAGTTTTGCATAAAGTAAACTCAGAAACTAGTTTAGGCATAAAAGAAGGGTTAGTTCTCAAAGAAACCCTGTCCTTATGGAAAATGTGATAGGGTTGACTCACCATAAGAGCTTGCAACTCAGATACCCTTCTTGCAGAGGTCAGAGCAATCATTAACACTGTTTTCCATGTTAAGAACCTCATGTCAGCCAGGTTAGTTTGTTCAAATGGAGGAAATGTGAGCTTCTTTAACAGAAAATTAAGATCCCAAGCAGGGGACACCAGTTTACTTGAAAGCCTCTTATGCAAAATCCCTTTCAAATTTTTTTTTTACATGAGACTGCATTGAAAGAGCAGGATCCGTGGGCAGACAGGCTAAAATGGCCAATAAATGAACCTTGATAGAGGAATAAGAAAGGCAATAGGATAGTAACTCATAACAAATATTATAAAACCAGAGAAGAACTAGTACAGAATGGGTGTTGGTTATGTTGTTGGCACCAACTAGAGAACATTTTCCATTTGCTAACATATGATTTTCTAGTAGCAGGCTTCCTTGCCTCCATTAGTACCTGCCGCATATCCTCAGTAAACAGGGGCATAAAAGGAATTAAGACCCTATTGACTAGGTAGTAAGTTGAAGTTTATTGAGGTTGGGGTGTATCAAACATCACTGTTCTTGTGTGAGAGGATCCACTTTGGGAGGAAACTTGTGTAACTGCCCCTGGCCATTTCCAAAAGAAGGGACAGCCGCAGTTGCCTGAGCCAGAAAAGAATCACCACAGTGATCTTGGGGGATTCCTTCTGAATTTTCAAAAGTATCCTGGATATTAGTAGAAAGGGTAAAAAACATATAAGAACATTCCTGTTCAAGGAGAAGTAAAGGCATTTTTCTTCTTGTCTTGCATAGAGTCCTGGAACAGAATCTCGCTAGTTGATTGCTCAAATAGGATGCAAAGAGGTGTACTTGAGGAACTCCCCACAAATAGATCAAGTCTTGGAAAAATTTCTGTTCTAGTTTCCATTCATGAGAGGTCTACTCTGGTCCTGCTCACCTTGTCTGCCACACCATTTTGCTCAGATGGAATGAAAGATGCCCATAGAGTAAGACTATACTATATCCCAAGCTAAAATAGCCAGTCATCAAAGTGGTTCTAACCTGGTTCCTCCTTACTTGTTGACATACCATATGCCTGTGGTGCTATCTGTAACCACTTGTTGAGGTCCCAAGGACTGAAGAAGGTTCAGATAGTTGAGTGCTGTGATCAGGGCAAGCATCTATTTGAATTTGGGCACTATTATCGACAGGTTTAGGAAAAAAAGATCCAGAACTGGTCCTTAAGCATTTTCTTTCTTTGACACTAGGAACATTATTTAATACAACCAATTTTACACCAGGGAAGGAGGAAGTGGTTCTATCACTCCTTGGAACAGCATGTGATAAAGAACTGGTGCCTGATCTGAAGGATGAGGAATGACCCTCTGGAATGGAGGACTTTCTTTCCACTGCCATGTGTAACATTGATGAATGATTTTCAGAACCCATTTGCACTACCGCTGCACTTGAGTCTTGATCTATTTGTGGGGAGTTCCTCAAGTACACCTCTTTGCATCCTATTTGAGCAATCAACTAGCGAGATTCTGTTCCAGGACTCTATGCAAGACAAGAAGAAAAATGCCTTTACTTCTCCTTGAACAGGAATGTTCTTATATGTTTTTTACCCTTTCTACTAATATCCAGGATACTTTTGAAGATTCAGAAGGAGAAAAATGGTGATTCAGACTTTCTGGAAGAAAAAAAAGGCCGGTGTTGTGTGTGTGTGTGTGTGTGTGTGTGTGTGTGTGTGTGTGTGTGTGTGTCGGGGGGGGGGGTCACCGGTTCTCTTGAAGGGTCTATATCATTTTGTTGAAACTCAAATGAGCGAATGCTTATTTGTCGAACACCTATTCAACAAAAACACTATTTATTGAACAATCTGAAAAATTTCCTAGGGCAAACTGATGGTTGGCTGCCATCTGGAATTTGCCCTTTTCCTCACTGTAGTGCAATCTCAGAGTTGGTATATTTAGTTAGGGGAATTGTGGGAAGTGCAGACTCCCACCTGAATAGGTGTTAAGTTTTATTTTTTTTTATGGTCACTCCGGTCACTAGGGTGGACTATTGTCAGTTTGCCTTAGGACATTTTTCATTTAAAACATTGTTTAATGAATAGTGTTTTCACTGACTAGGTGTTCAACAAATGACTGTCACTCATATGAGTTTCAACAAAATGACCCCTTTTGGATACTCATTCAGGCTTTTTGGACTGTCCTTGGTTTTGCGAGGTTCAAGACTTCTTTATGGAACTCCCTAGCCATTTCTTCTTAAACATCTCTTATCCTGCATTTTGTTGAAACTGTTTATTCTTTTTGCCAGAACTGGATGAAGAGATTAAAAATTCCCTTGGAAAATTTGGAAAAGGAGGGATGAAAAATCTTTGAGAATCCCTGGGTCAGCCTGCCCCTTTCATCACACTTTTGATCACCTTTGTAGCAGAGGGACCAAACACTAAATCTCTATCCGAGTGTGAATTTAAAATCTCATTTTTAACACCATCTGGTGAGGTTCAGAGAATGCAGCAATGTAAACCTTCTCAAAACAGTGCCAGTGGCCATAGTTTTGGAAAAAGTATCAACAGAGTCATACATACATATTGTAAACAATGAGTAGTGACATCTGTAATAGAAAAAAAACTAAGTTTTTTAAAGCTGATTTTTCCTCAGAAGAAGAAACTGCAGATAAAACATTCATACTTTCATAATTAGTCAGAACTAATTTTATCTTATGAGCCTGATAATTCAAAATTCTGAAAATCAAAGAGCAGAAGTATACACTTTTTCCCATATCCATCAATAATGTTCCCATCCTTATTAGAAAGAGAAGGTTTGAAATTGACTAGGTGTTTAGAAGCAGTGGAAGTAACTAAAGGTAAAGCTGCTTGGTTTGTGCAATCTGCCTATTTAGGGACATCTGACTCACTACCAGGAAATCTGCAGGCAGTACTACAGACATTGTCTGAAGAAGATAGAACAGGAGGAATGGGTGTAAGATCTGTAAATTCATTTTTAAAAACTCATAGTATCTTCTGAGGGGCTGAGTATCCTCAGTGTTCTTCTACTAATCATTTTAAGTAGAGTTGCTGCTACTGAGATTTGTCTGCATACATCAACTGGACATAAGCTGATTTAAGTATATTGTGGTTGTTATAACTTGGGGACTGATTTCTCAGATCTAGCTCTGTTGAAACTGTCTTGTGTGTGTGTCCTGAAGCTCACTAGTTGTTAAACTGTGCTGAAATTCCTTTAAGTGTTTAATTGCTTGGGGGTTTTCTGATAACTTTAAAACCTGTGTTGGTTACATCTCTGGTAATCATTTTTAAGAGTTGCTGCTACTGAGATTTGTCTGCATACATCAACTCTTCATTTTATTGTGGTTGTTATAACTTGGGGACTGATTTCTCAGATCTAGCTCTGTTGAAACTGTCGTGTGTGTGTCTGAAGCTCTGCACTAGTTGTTAAACTGCTCTGAAATTCCTTTAAGTGTTAATTAGCTTGGGGGGGTTTCTGATAACATTAAAACCTGTGTTGGTTACATCTCTGGGAATCATTTTAAGTAGAGTTGCTTGCTACTGAGATTTGTCTGCATACATCAACTGGACATAAGCTGATTTAAGTATATTTCCTGTATTTTATTGTGGGTGTTTATAACTTGGGGACTGATTTCTCAGATCTAGCTCTGTTGAAACTGTCTTGTGTGTGTGTCTGAAGCTCTGCACTAGTTGTTAAACTGCTCTGAAATTCCTTTAAGTGTTGAAACTGTCTTGTGTGTGTGTCTGAAGCTCTGCACTCGTTGTTAAACTGCTCTGAAATTCCTTTAAGTGTTAATTAGTGAATGGGCATCTCTGGTAATCATTTTAAGTAGAGTTGGGCTTGAGATTTGTCTGCATACAGCACCATAAAAATCTACTGCCAATCATTAGCGGACTGGAGTTCTGTTGTGGTGACCCCTAACTGGGAAAAGCTGAAAGAAGAACAATATTATTTTATACCTGATAAAAACAGAAAAGGATATTTCAGTGTTGTGGAACATTTTGAGGCAGTTTCAAATCTTTTTGGGATACAGAATCAGTGCAATTAAAAAAAAAAAACAATAGCTGTAAATTATATACCCATACACAAATTGGTTCAGCAATATCCATATTTATGGGGACATGATAAAATGTAGTACTTACAAGTATGGATTAAAAACGATTCTGGTGTGGCAGCTAAGGATATGTGGGGAGAGACTAAACAAATAATAATATAAAAACGGAGAAACTGGAAGCTCTGTTATATGAATATGGATAGCAAGATACAAGCAGTTACAATTTTTTTTGTCCATTTAGTCTTGTACCCAGGTCAGGAATATTTTTATCAGCCAGAAGAAAAGTTGTGGGTAGCACTTAATAAAGAGCTGAAGGATTTTATCTTGGAGGGGGAAGACAGCAAGAGTGAAGTGGGATAAGATGATTCTTCCAATAGAACAAGGTGGATTGGGATTACCCAATTTGGTGGGGTATTTCAGAGCTTAATAGTTAAGGTTTCTATAAATAGCACAAGCATAAACCTCTAATTCAAAGTGGAAAGGGATGATGATGAAACATGGAAGAAGTTCAAGAAACAAGGACAGACTGGAATTTTGAATGTAGATCTTTAAGGAGAATAACAGTAATCATACAGAATATTATATTCATAAAGTAGCAGAATGTATCCTAAGAACAAAGCTAACACAAGAATGAAGAAAGGAGATTCTGCTGATAGGATGGCTGCAATTTGAGATATAGACAATAGGGAAGAGGGTGATGGAATTTATTGGAAAAAACTGAGGAAGGAACCAAGGTACTGGGAGCAAATAACTAGAGAAGGAAAGGTAATAAAAGAAATAGGACTGAAATTTAAATATTAATATCAATCCTTGATAGGGGCAGCAGAGTATAAGCAAAGAGGAAGAAATAGGTGAGTCCTAAATGAAACACCAGCACTGGTAGAGTTTTTAGTAGACTCTAGAATAGAAGCTGATGTTAAAAGAGGAATAATTAGTAGACTGTATAAAATATTGCATGATAACTATAAGAATCAATCAGAGGAGAGTAGAAAGGATTGGGAAGAGAGATTGCATAAGCACTTCACAAAGAAACAATGGGGGTATATGTATGTCTCCCAAATATGCAACAGAATCTAGAAGATTTAGGATGTTGATTGGAAATGTTTACACTAGTATTTTTATACCACAATTAGACTCCAGAGAATTTTTCCTCAGATAGACAGCAAATGTTGGAGGTGTGATGGGGAAGAAAGACGTAATTGGAAACATATTTCTGGGAGTGTAATGAGTTGGTAGGCTTTAAAGTTTCCCTGCAGACTACTCTATCAGAGATACTGGATGAGAAAATTTGTGCATCTAGCTATGATACAGAGTCGGAACTCTCTAGACATAGTAAGCCCTTGCTGAGTCTAATTATGGTGGGTGCCAAAAAAGCAATCACTATAAAATGGAAATCAAAGTCTAAACTAACTTTACTAGAAGTAGTGAATATAGTAACAAAGATAAAACAACTGGAATTTAGATGTTTAGAAAAATGGTAGGATCAATTTACATAAAAAATATGGGAATTGTGAGAACAATACACACAGGGGAGGAATGAGGATTAAAAGAATACAGGATTTAAATGAGCTGTGGAATGTTTGCCTGACAATGATTGGTTAGATTATAAGTGGTGTATAATGTTTGCAACTAAAATTATGTTATTATGGTTTGTGATGTATAATGCTTGCAAGTAAAATTATGTCAATATGGTTTGTTTTCATCTATATAATTATATGATTGCCTGTGAATATAAGTAATAATTTAATAAACTGTTTCTTGTTTTAAAAAAAATCGAAACACTTCTGAATGCTCTCTTGGGATCTAAGTTTGTGAAAACTCTCTCACACAAGAGAAAGATTTCTGATATTTTGAAAATGACTCAGCAAAGATAAGCAAATCATCTGAATATGGAAAATGTGGATACCCTGTAGCATGCAATGAGCTATTACTTGAGTTAGTTATTTTTTTAACCCTCTTGGTGCAATGGATAGTCCAAAGGATAGGGCAGAGAACTGATAATGTGATCCATACATTCAAAAACTTAAGAAATGTCTAAACTCTGGATGAATATGAATGTGATAATGAGTCTTGTTTAAGTCTAAGGTTACCAAGAAACTTGAAAGAGGAAGATGAGGTAACAGGTTGTGAAGTGACTTCCTTTTGAATTTGGGCACTATTATCGACAGGTTTAGGAAAAAAAGATCCAGAACTGGTCCTTAAGCATTTTCTTTCTTTGACACTAGGAACATTATTTAATACAACCAATTTTACACCAGGGAAGGAGGAAGTGGTTCTATCACTCCTTGGAACAGCATGTGATAAAGAACTGGTGCCTGATCTGAAGGATGAGGAATCACCCTCTGGAATGGAGGACTTTCTTTCCACTGCCATGTGTAACATTGATGAATGATTTTCAGAACCCATTTGTCTGAAACTATCTGTTGTCAAAGAGAAAAATGGTGATTCAGACTTTCTGGAAGGTGTGTGTGTGTGTGTGTGTGTGTGTGTGTGTGTGTCGGGGGGGGGGGGTCACCGGTTCTCTTGAAGGGTCTATATCATTTTGTTGAAACTCAAATGAGCGAATGCTTATTTGTCGAACACCTATTCAACAAAAACACTATTTATTGAACAATCTGAAAAATTTCCTAGGGCAAACTGATGGTTGGCTACCATCTGGAATTTGCCCTTTTCCTCACTGTAGTGCAATCTCAGAGTTGGTATATTTAGTTAGGAGAATTGTGGGAAGTGCAGACTCCCACCTGAATAGGTGTTAAGTTTTATTTTTTTTTTATGGTCACTCCGGTCACTAGGGTGGACTATTGTCAGTTTGCCTTAGGACATTTTTCATTTAAAACATTGTTTAATGAATAGTGTTTTCACTGACTAGGTGTTCAACAAATGACTGTTCACTCATATGAGTTTCAACAAAATGACCCCTTTTGGATACTCATTCAGGCTTTTTGGACTGTCCTTGGTTTTGCGAGGTTCAAGACTTCTTTATGGAACTCCCTAGCCATTTCTTCCTGCATTTTGTTGAAACTGTTTATTCTTTTTGCCAGAACTGGATGAAGAGATTAAAAATGCCCTTGGAAAATTTGGAAAAGGAGGGATGAAAAATCTTTGAGAATCCCTGGGTCAGCCTGCCCCTTTCATCACACTTTTGATCACCTTTGTAGCAGAGGGACCAAACACTAAATCTCTATCCGAGTGTGAATTTAAAATCTCATTTTTAACACCATCTGGTGAGGTTCAGAGAATGCAGCAATGTAAACCTTCTCAAAACAGTGCCAGTGGCCATAGTTTTGGAAAAAGTATCAACAGAGTCATACACACATATTGTAAACAATGAGTAGTGACATCTGTAATAGAAAAAAAAACTAAGTTTTTTAAAGCTGATTTTTCCTCAGAAGAAGAAACTGCAGATAAAACATTCATACTTTCATAATTAGTCAGAACTAATTTTATCTTATGAGCCTGATAATTCAAAATTCTGAAAATCAAAGAGCAGAAGTATACACTTTTTCCCATATCCATCAATAATGTTCCCATCCTTATTAGAAAGAGAAGGTTTGAAATTGACTAGGTGTTTAGAAGCAGTGGAAACAACTAAAGGTAAAGCTGCTTGGTTTGTGCAATCTGCCTATTTAGGGACATCTGACTCACTACCAGGAAATCTGCAGGCAGTACTACAGACATTGTCTGAAGAAGATAGAACAGGAGGAATGGGTGTAAGATCTGTAAATTCATTTTTAAAAACTCATAGTATCTTCTGAGGGGCTGAGTATCCTCAGTGTTCTTCCACTAAAAGCAATGCAACATTCTAGTAATAGTCTCAGAGAAAGAGAAACCCTCACATGGAGAATAAGAAACTGAGCTCTCCTCCGAGTCTGAATCAGAAATCTAAGGGAAAAAATGTAATCATCCCTGCATATTCTTGTTCAAATTCTGAATATTGAATATCTTCAAGAAAAGAGGTATCCCTATTTCTTTTACCAGAAACTACTTTACAAAAGGGATTGATAGCATGAACTAAACCCTGTGGTAGACCTAATAAACTATTCCCATCCACAGACATTTCAAGAGGAATACATGCATGCTTAATTTTCTGTTTCTTTTAAACAGGGAAAACGGAGCCAGTCATGTTACTAATGGCAGCAGCAGCTTCTTCAGGAATGGGTACAGCATACTGACACAACAAAGAAACCTTCCCTAGTTCCTCTCCTAGGACTTGTAAGAGTGGCTCTCCCTTGCCCACTGAGGAGATCCCAACAGCTGCAGAAGATGGTGAGACAGGTCCATAGTGGCTGTTGGGGTTACCACCTGTCCCTCTTTGCGAGGGACAGTCCCACTTTTGGCAGCTGTGTCCTGCGAAAAAAACTAAAAAATGGCAGATGTCCTGAGATTTTAAGACAAAATATATTTCTTCAGTTTTCTTTAATAGTCGCATAAAACAGTTATTTTATATTGAAAACACATAAATAGTATATGAAAAAGCACAAGCAATGCAAATGCTACAAAAATAAGCTTTTCTTTTGGCAAAAAAGTGAAGCTCTGTCCCTTGCACTAACCATGGGTATGTTTTGTCCTGCAAAATCTCACATTTTTACAAAGAATGTTCCACTTTGGGCATTTGAAAAGGTGTCAACCGTAGTGGCTGTAGGTGCTTCACCAGAGGAATCCAGGGTAAAACATAAGTGGTCTGAGGTACAACAGATGGCAACAGCAGAGTTACCTACCTGCAACTGAGGCAAATTGCTAGCCTGCTGTGGTGACAAAGTCTGTTTGCTTAATTTTTCTCTTTTTGTTACTGGAAGTAGGATCAACCATGGAACCAGTAGTCTGTTTCATGGTCAAGCCAGAAATGATGTCTCTTTTCCCAGGAAAAACTCCAGGATTCAATAAACTCTCTGTAGGTTTTGCACAGAGCCTACATGGAGTGTCTTCACGTATGCAATGTTGTTCATTGTGCAGCATCATGCCATGCAAATTAATGAGACACAGCACCCATAAACAAGGTTTTGTAGCTCATACCAGTGTTGCAGGTCATGAAACCTATACTATTAATGTGGCTCATACCTCTCAACCTCTTAGTGAAAGAAATCTGGACAAAGACTAAAATAATTGGGGGACAAAGACCCAAAAATAGGGACAGATTTTAAATATTGTTTTTATAAATTTAGAAAGTGGCTAGAATAATAACATTTGTGTTAGCATGCATTTTCTGAAGGATATGAAGTATGAAACTCAGATGAATGTCATTATTTACTGACTTCAATCTTCAGTGATTTCCAGGAAAACACAAATTTTACAAGGAACAGCCCAAAACCCTGGACATTCTGCAAAAATCTGGACAGTTGAGAAGTATGATGCAGATAACATTGCTGGCCATGAAAGCAAGTTGTATGACAGCACTGCAAATGCTTTTCCCTTTCTTGAGTTTTCTTCATTAAAATTTGTTTGGGGCACTGCCATAGTTTGTTTTTTCTCATTTCAACTATTTCTCCATTTATTTGGGCCAGTGTTTGCACGATGTTCCGCTTAGCACAAATGCGTTTTGTCATACTCACCAGGTTTGTGCAAAGCGCGGCAGTACACCAACTGGATGAATGGACAACCCAGGTTGCAGACAGGACCCAGACAGCTACAAATATAAACTGGATGCATTCAATCAATACTACTGGCCATCGCACATAGTAAGTGGTGTTGTGCTGCAATTAACAGTGAGAACTTTACAATGAATATTAAGATAGGGAATGTCATGTAAGTAATCCTGTGGCAGCAGGTGTTAAATGTAAGTCTGGAGTGCAGATAGTCCTGGGTTCTAGTATGGGGTGGGCTAACTTTGTTCTACTGTTCTGACATTCCAGATTCCAGATCATGTATTCAAATACTGAACCATATATACAGTAGTCCTACACTTAGAGCTGTTGCCACAAATATTTGAGAAGACAGTAGCATGTGCTGCACTTCATTGCTATAATCTCCATCACAACAGTAAAACAAAGTTTGCATACCCTGTACTAGAACCCAGAACCATCTGCACTCCAGACCTACTCTTAACACCTACTGCCACAAGATTTATGCCATGATGTTCCCTATCTTAGTATTCATTGTAAAGTTATCTCTGTTAATCACAGCACAACACTAATAATATTAACTGAATGCATCCGGATTATGTTTGTGGCTATCTGGGTTCTGTCCGCTACCTGGGTGGTCCATTTGTCCAGTTTGAGCACTGCCACTATACATGCAAACCAGACAACCATAGCCAAACCTGTTATTGTTAAGTGGCACATCATGCAAACAGCCCACCCCCCCCCGTAAAAAAAAATCGGAGAAATAGTTGAAATGAGGAAAATCAGTCTATGACATACACAGTAGAAAATGTTAAACACATGAGATATGTCTACATAGGTCTGGATTTCAACTCTCACTCCAGTACATCTTCAGAAAACAGGATGGGTGCCTTATCCATCTTTTCCACACAAACAGCTTTGCTGCAAAGGAATGAAGTAATTCCTAACACAACCAAGTGCAACTGAATGTACACTAATATCAAGGCATAAATTATCTGTACATTTATTATATTTAATACATTTGGGATGTAGTGCACTTAGTGATCACATAACCTGTTATGATTATTGCTTGCAAATATACAACTCTGTCTTACCTGTCTGTGTTTCTTGGTTATTCATCATTCATTTGACCAGTACTCAAAGACGTACAGTGTGTAAGCCAATCTATATCATTTACCTTAAAATGTGTGAAGATATTCATTTGGGACAATATGATATACAGTTGCCAACAAATTAATGAAAGGTTGAATGTCACAAACAAGCATAGACTGCTACTTTTTTGTGGGGCCAAGGTGAGTTCCTGTTATGGCTCATGCAAGACTATATTGTTTTGTTGGGGGAGAGCCAAGCTGAGGTACTGTTATGGCACAAACGAGGATATGCTGCTCTTGTTACTCTCCTTGTTTTGCATCCTGCCTGTTTGATCGTGTGAGGGTTGTGAAGTCAGAAACTGCAATGTGTCTCATTACTTTCTAACTTCTCTCTCTAATGATTTCCCATTACAAACATATGGTGCTAAACTGAGGGCATGCAGTGACCATCAGTGTTTTTCAGAGGTATGACTGTGTGAATCTTTGATGCCTGAGGCTTACTACTTGCAAATGGACACATATAAGTCAAATGTCTGTGCTTACATGTTAAGGGAATTTCTTTACAAATCTCCCACCTTTTACTTGCTTACTGTACAAAGTGATGAAATACAAGGATATACCATGATATTATTAAACCATACACTCCAGGTTCAGGACTTACCTGTTAAATGCAGCAGTTGCCACAGTGTTAGTTCAGGGCTGAGTCTGATGCAAGCAGTACACAGCCAATACATGGGAAGTTAAAGGTTGTGTGAGTTACTACTATATGTGTGTGAGTAGGGGGAAGGTTTTAGGACACTAGGTGGTGAATGAGTGTGCTACCCATTGTCTCTTAGTCAATGCAAGGGCATACTGAGCTCACCTATGTCTGCCTAAAGCTACAACAGCTGATGGTTCCCCCTCTGCCATGAATGCAAACAGTGGTAACAAATAGGAACTTTAAATAAAGAACACAAGGAAAGGGAAACAAAAATATTGTGCTGTCATACAGTCCTAAGATTGGAATATCATGGCATGACCTGTGATGTACACCATACATTTAGACTTGAAAATCCTGTTTGAGACATGTCAGAAAGTAATTATAGTTATACTTATAAAATTACTTTTAATAATTGACTAAAAGTAGAAAAGCCCACCTTACCTGCTGGTTAACTCCTCTACTCCTTCAACATCACCAAACTTTTGTACTCACTTCCACCTCTATAAGAAACACAGGCAGCACCACCACCTTCAAACAAATACTGAAAAATCATCTCAACTCTTCCTGGCTATGTACCTGCTTGATAACCCAACCTCCTCCTTCTCCTTATATGATAACTAAACTTCTTTTTGCTACTGCTGACTGATGATATTTTCTCGATAATTATTATTTTTCATCACTTGTTGATACTGGTACAATAATGCTGATTAAGTTATCTCAATTTATACCTCTCTGAATGAATTCATCTGGCAATCAAAATTCCTGCTTTTATGTGTATATTCTGTATATATTACTGTAATCACTATGTGTAACACTGTATCTATTTTTGTACCAATTAATGTTTAATATTTTCTATATCTATCTTCTTGTTGATGGTTTTCTCCCCAGGCCTCCACTGAAAATGGTCTCTTTTAGGCTCAGTGGACATTCCTGGTAAACAAATGCAATAAATAAATAAATAAAATACACATTGCAGTGTCTTAATTCACAACCCTCACAAGAGCATCCACTATAACATTGTAACGTTTTGATACTATCAACTGTGGAACTGTCCAAGGCCAATATAATTTAAATGTACAATGACCAGTTTAACACCACAAATGCAGCTATACTAAGCAGTAAGTTAGCTATGCACCCTGAGCATCAACTAGAAAACCTTTGTCTCCCTGAATCCAAGCTATAGAAAACAGGGATATGGCTCATGTATCATTACTCACACAGGGTGTTGTGTGGTGGTCATTACAGAAAGAAGTTACAAAGTAATGATACACATTGCAGTTTCTGACTTCACAACCCTTACAATAGCATTCACTATAAAGTTGTGACATGTGGATGCTATCATCTCTCTAAATTTCCAAAGGCAATATAAGTCACAGGTACAATGAACATTTCTACAACACCATTGAAGATAGAGTAAGCAATACATTAGCTATGCACCATGAGCATCAGGCACAGATTTTATATACCTGAATCAGAAAGGTAGAACACAGGAATATGACACAGTTATCATCACTTACACAAGGTATTGTGTGGGGAGGGGGCAGGAAGCCTCTGCTGACACAAGAGGTCGGTGAGTGTGGTTGAGTATGAAGGAGAAGAAGGCCGATAGTTGGACAAAAAAAATGGACAGTGGGACAAAATAAATAACTGTCATGGGTGTGCCTGTAGGGGTGCTCCAGGTGAAATTGCTGTGTGAGTGTATGTATGAACACAGCCAAGCAGGGTGCTAGCAATATATGGTGTGTTGGACAAGTGTGAGTTACACTTGGTAGAGGTGGCAGTTCATCTTTGTCTTCCCTGACCATGAGAACTGGTTCTACCAGGAGTTATGCTGGTACACTGACATCCAGGCCATGCTTAGATGCAGTTCTGCTAACTGAATGTGACTGCTGTCTGCTGGACAAGCTCCCTTACGGGAACACCCGGGACCATTGCTCCATGGTCTGCCACATCTGGGTGTGGACAGCACACTCACTGATGGAGCAGTGGAAGTACTGCCACTACGGGAGTGTGATCGGGCACAGCCACGTTGGCTATCAGCAGATGTTGTGGCTGACCTACGCCCATGGGAATGAAGTTCCTCTCCTATCAGACACTGCCTGTTCCATGATGAACACCCCTCAATTCATCACAGAAACCCCTCCTTCCATGTTATTTATCCAATCCAGTGAATTGGCAACATGGTGAAGGCAGTCACGCATGTCAAACTGAGCCACATCCACAACCCTAAATATATGTCTGGACCACCTATGGGAACATGCCTGTGCCTCCATCATAGCCCTAAACATATGTAGATTGGCATGGGCAGTGACACCTGCACCAAGTAGAGAAGGGACAGCAGGCCCCCATCTGAGCACCCCTATCAATTTTCCTGTGTGGCACCTCATCCACACTTTGACTATGGATGACTCAACAGGCACTGAAGCCACAGTAGCAAAACTGCCTTGATCAATGCCCTTGTCCTCCACCTGCCCAATATCTGTGGGCTCAGTGGACTGGGCAGGCATAGGCCTAATGGCTGTGTGCAATGTGAATACAGGGGAAGGAAGTATGTCAATCTCTGTGTCAGATGCAACCTCTGCACCTCGTGACCATGCCTCAGGTTGGTCACCATCATCATCAGAGTCTGATGAGACACTAACATCAGGTGGCACAGGGCCCACAGTTCCACTGTCAGACTCACATGTGATAAAAACAAGAAACACGGGAGTACATTAATACTGGCACTACTATAGTGCAATATATGATAACAATTTAACACTGCTACCACTATTACAGATGGTCCTGCAATACACACAACATGTCTGAGATCAATATCACACACTACAGTATATGTTTAAATTGATCAGCAGTACTGGCATCAAAACAAATTGGCTTATGAACTGCAGAAGGCAAGCAATGCTGGAGGCCCGATATTAAGCAACAGGTAAGGGTAAAAAAAGCACAATCAGCAGTAACACAGAGGTTAATACATTTGCTCCTTTATAGCTGCAGTAAACAATTGTTTAAACAAGAATGTGGTTGACAACTCCAAGCTAAGCTTATGCCTGTAGCAATCTTCAATCCCCACCAATCAAACAAATATATGTGACACAGATTTAACTTATTCCTTTAAATTCTTGAACTATACAACAGTATTCAACTGTTCAGATAACAAGGACTACCTGGAAGCTCATCCTAGGATGAAATGCTGGCTCCCACATCCAGAACGTGTCATATGGCAGTGTTCTGGGAGTTGACTGTGTTCCATAGATCTGCTAGGAACAGCTCATTGGGAGTCAGTGATGGTTCTCTAGGATGGCCTCCACCTGTAACCAAGAGATCATGGCCTACTGCAGCTGCTCTCCTTCTTGCAGTAGTGATCATATCAGTTGCCCTGTGGTGCACCAGTTCATAGGTTCATCTGTGACTGTCCACACTATTCATATCAGCAACAATTTTTTGCCATAGTACAAGCCTACAGCCCATATCTTACCTTCCTGTTTGAAGGAGGAAGGCACCATGTTGCCAAAAAGCCTGAATTATTACATTGTTTAGGGCATCTGTGAAGGGTCTTAGACATGGATTCACACATCTCGATGCCATAATTGCAGATGGCCTAAAAGAAAACAGACGTATAATGCACATAAGTATCATATAACTACAAAATATTTTTAGATACGCAACAGAAAAGGCAGCCAGTCAGTATTACCCACTGGTAAATTAGATATGTGAAATACTGACAACAGGCAGGATGGAAACAAGGAGAGTAACAAGAGCAAGACATCCTTGTTAGTGCCATAACAATAACTCACCTTAGATCCCACCCTTACAAAACAACAGACAAATTACCTTTTTGGCATAAAAAATGTCTTGGAAATCCTACAAGGATCAAAGGACCTGTCCCTGAAATATTTCTACATATTTTTCACACAGTAGTCATTTCCATTTATTTTAATTTCTTGTCAGTCATGTCTATCTCTGAAATGGGTGGACAAACATGGCCATGACATCAGTACACTTCTAAGTACTGCATACAGATAACAGTGTGTAAAAGCCTGTGCTTCACATTATTGTTAAATACATTCCAGCATCTGCAGTATGTAGGTGATAAAATGGAACCATACCTTGTGATAATTAGTACTCCTCTGGAGAGATATAGTGAAGAATATGCTTGTTCTCAATGTTCTAAACATATCAAACTAACATCAGCTTGCCTAGCTACAGGATTGCTTTTTTATACACTCTAGATTAGTAATGGATTGCAGCTGTGAGTGAGTACTGTTTGAGAGGGGTTAATCACAACAGAACTGCAGGCTGTCTTACTTTCACCGGGTGGGTCAGCTTACATCGAGAAAAGTGTGTCTGGAGAGACCAGAGGCCTTTATCATCAACACAACACAGACACTACAAACCATGCCATGATGTATGTGGATAGATTAAAAGCCATGTCAGTGTAATCTTCCTTTTATATGATGAGATCAAGTCTATCTGGCCTCCAGTCCACTGTCTGACCATGCCCTGGTGGGATTACTGCATGTTTAGAACTATCATATAGCTGATGACATCAGAAGGATCTGTTGAGGACAAAATAACAGTGTCCCACATGCCAGTGTAAAATACTCTCTACAATGTCAAGTAACAGCTCACACACAAACATACCCAGTTAACTGCAGTGAGACTGGAACCACTACCTAAGTAAACAGACTACAGAACACAGTACTTAATGCAAACTCCGTAGCTCAAATCTGACTTTGAGTGTGTCAGACAACACTTTATAGATGATGACATCAGCAGTATCTATTGAGGACAAGATTACAGTCTCCCACATGCCAGTGTAAAATGCTCTCTGTAATGTCAAGTATCAGCTCCCACACACACCCAGTTAACTGCAGTGAGAATAGAACCCCTACCTTTCTAAGTGCACAGACTACAGAGCACAGAACATAATGCAAGCACTACGACACAAGTCTGACTTATATAGTAGTGCATGTGAACTTATATTAGATGACATCAGCAGGCCATGTGAGAGACAAGAGTTTGGGAGGCCTGTATGAAATGGATCTGTAGAGATAAGCAACTATCAAAAAACTGACCATCAGAGATGTTACTGTAGAATACCACATAAACACTGCTGCCTAGACGCCCCCCCCCCACACACACACACACTTGACTGAAGTGAGAACAGAATCCCTACCTACCTAAGTTCACAGACTGCAGAACATAGTACTTAACATACGCGCCATGGCACAAGTCTGATTTATACAAGAGTGCAGGTTAACTTATAGTAGATGATATCAGCAGGCCATGTGAGGAACAATGGCTTGGGAGGGCTGCATAAGCACATAGCTTCATAATGTCATATAAGGCTACTAACCTAATAGCACTAGTCTGTTTAGAAGGCTAGCTGTGTAACAACACAAGTACCCTTACTGAGCATAGTTGGATGATTGGGTTTAGCAGATAAAGGTTGTGAGCACCACCAATTGACCCTGTCCACGAAGGAGCACACAATATTATATAGTACACTTTGTAGTAAGGTTGATATATGTGTGGAAAAAGTTCTGAGACTCCAAGATTGTAGTACTTGTTGAGGGGGTGGCCAACAGATGTATGTGTTGTAAATATATGACATATCATTATATTGGGCCCTTAGTTTTCAATGTTTCCACATGTAGTTTTATGTCATACTAAGGGAATGGACAATAGACACCAATAATCAAGCATCACATATACAGTTCCATAGCATAGCAACCAGTTTATTTGTGCGATAGTTAACTAAGTATACACGTATGTAAGATATGCCTATTTGTGCGTAGGTAAGCAGTGCACAAATGAGAGCCACATTGCTAACATCTGACAGTTAGTATTATCTATAGTAGAACCCAGTACCGTTTGTACTATAGGCCAAGTTTTCTCGATGAGCAAGAACATTAATTGAATGTATCTGTTTTTTATTTCTGTTTGTCTGCTTCCTAGGTGATCTGTTGTTTTCCCTGTGTCCATAGTGCCACTCTTTGCTCAAGCCACAAAAACAGAGCCAAACCTGAATTTATTTGTGTTTGTGCTAAGTGATGCATCACGTAAAAAATGAAATTAAAAAGAAAAGTAGGGAGAAAAAGTGAGACTTATGTGAAATGACCAAGAGCAATGTATGACACACATACTAGAAAATGATAGTACACATGAGATATTTCTTCACATTCCAGAATTTGAACTCTCACACAAATGCAGCTTCAGAAAACAGGATGGGTGCTTTATTCCTCTTTGCCACACAAACAGCTTTGCATCAAAGAACTGAAGTCATTCTTCACACAGTCAACTGCATCCGAATGTGCACCACTATCAGACCATTAGCTGTAATCTCTACATTTAATTCTCTTTGTTATATTTGGACATAGTGCACTTAGTGATCAGACAGCCTGTTATAATTATGCTTGCAAATATGTCTGTGTTTCTTGGTAGTTCATTAGTTATCTGACCAGTAGTGTCAGTAGTGTGAGACATGCAGTGTGTAAGCCATTCCATATTATTGGCATTAACATGTGTGAGGATATTAACTGGGAGTTATATAATATACAGTTGCCAACAATTGAAGGTCAGGTTGAATGGCACAAACAGCCATATACTGTTCTTTTGGAGGGAGCATAGCTGAGTTACTTTAATGAGGCAAACAAGGGTACACTGCTCTTTGGGGAGGGTAACAAAGCTCATTTACTGTTATGGCACAAACAAGCATAGCTTGCTCTTTTTTGGGGAGCAAAGGTGTTACTTCTATGATACAAAGATATGATGCTCTTGTTACTCTCCCTGTTCTGCATCCTGCCTGTTTTATGATCTTGGGAAGGGTTCTCTAGCATCCACCATATCTAATAATGTCATAATGTGTGTGGTGTTACATGTTAAGGTCAGTTCTTAACAAATTTAGTGAGGTTTACTTGTTTTTGTTTCCATGTAGAC
Source organism: Protopterus annectens (assembly GCF_019279795.1). NCBI lineage: Eukaryota > Metazoa > Chordata > Ceratodontiformes > Protopteridae > Protopterus > Protopterus annectens. The sequence goes on along the minus strand of NC_056745.1, from coordinate 1,015,342,236 downwards.
TCCTTTCCGTGGCTGTATTCAGAAAGTTTTTGAATACATGGGCAAAGTGAGTCTACATGGTTACTTTACAGCTTGTTGAATTGCTCCACTGTGTTGATTTGCTTCATTAGCATACCATTCAGATACTTATGCTTTAATTAGCATGCCACAGAAGTTTCCGTGTTTACTCATGAATGTGTGCCTCTACACAGAGTTTACTGAATCTAAATGTATTCAAGGCAGTGTACACATCACACTTCAAGGCATACATGTTGAAAAATTACTGTGCAGGCTTTATTGAATCACCCCCAGATTTTTTTTCAAGATTCACTCTTCTCTGGGTTTTTTTTTTGGGGGGGGGGTTCGGCTTTTTGGCACACGGCATTTCATGTGCTGACATTTCAAGAAGGAGCTAGTTATTAACCTGGCCACATATTAGAAGACAGAAATTAACTGATGCCAAATATAGAACAAGGTGAAAGAACTTTAAATGTATAAGCTTCCATGAGAAGCCTGAAGTATCAAACTGTCTTATGGCTTTATTATCATATCCATGATGACTATCTGGACAAATCTGTAGAATGATATGCAAGAACTTGAGAAGGTCCACAGAGTTTTCATGCTTGGATCTACCTATATACCCAAACAACCTCCTCAGATATTTGTTATATTTCAATAAAAAGAAGATATTTCAAATAGCTCTGATAACCTGGTAAGATTCTTTGGTGTAATGAAGAGTGATTAATTCTGATCATGATTTTGGTATATACACAAGATTGACCTACTCCCAATTTCAACTCACAATGAGACAATGCATCTATGGAAGTCCTAATTTCAGTCTCTTATATTCAGCCCACTACAAGATGATAGTTTTTACTGGGACCAATATTTGATTTTGTGACACAGGAGGCCTTAGGAATGTAAATGAATGATCCTTCTGGCCTTGGACCAGGAAACATTATGTTCTGGGCAGGAAAAGAAGTAACAGGTAAAAAAGAAAATAAAAATCTCTGCACCTCTTTTATATAGAAAAAAATGTAACAAAGGAAAACACTGCCCCTCGTATGACCTCATGCATGCTAATCTGAGCACTATCCCTGTCCCTATCCGCACCCCTAACCCTACATCTTTCCATAAAAAAAACTTTGTTACATAACACTTGTTCTACAGAAAACAGACTCAGACACACATACCACACCAACACACACTACAAACATTAAATGTAACCCCTTAATTAACCTCAATCCTAACCTAAAATATACATACTCATGAGTAAATACGCAGCACCTATACCCTTGCCTAAGGTTTACCCTAACCCAAACACCCAAACATATGCATACACACTCTCATCTCCTTCCAAACTGCACTCACCTGTTTCCATGAAACATCACTTTTGGATGTCAGATGTATGAAAACAAAAAGCCACGAAGGTAAGTTATGTATCACTGATAAAAAGTAAGTAGCTTCTTTCTTTTTTAAGTAATTGTTTTTATAACATTTTTTGTTTAATTAGTTAATTTTCTAATTATTTAATTGACAGGTGTATTTAATTGTGGTTTTACTTGTGTCTTTCATTCTGATGAAGTGTTTTACGAAAGCGGACAAATAAATTCTGTGTACGCTATTTGGAAGCATTGCTTTTTTGGTCTACCTTCGTGGCTTTTTGTTTTCATTGGTTCCTGGTTGCTTTTGTGTGTTTTTTGGTTATTTTGCATTGCCATGACTGGGGTAGGAGAAGATCCATTGATGAATGTTTCCATTCATCCTACACCTACCAACGGTGACAACAATTTGAGCAGTTTATTCATTACAACTTTGATGGACATTCAAAGCTCTTTAAAATTTCTTGTCGAGAATGCCACCAACAAGAGACGTAAACCTGTAAATCCTGGTTTAAGTTCGCCAACGGACCTTTATGAAGAAATGGATACAGTGATTGATCTGGGCGGTATTGTAGATGCTAACGCGGCCAATGATGACGTCGCAGTCCGTGGAGAGAGTTTGCATTTCGGTAGTTCTACCATAGAAGAACTGCTTTCTTTGTCTGAAAATCCTTTCGGAGGCAATATTCAACTTCAAAAAGAAGTACAAGAAGATTTTTTCGGTGCACAATAGGAGCATTTGTTACGCCTTTTGAAAAGGTGCAGATCCATCAACATAGAAAATTGTTATTCCATGCGGTGCATTGAATTAAACATTATACCGAAAGGCTTAATGTTTTTTAAATGCCCGAATGGAGTGAATGCGAACAGTCCGTTTTTCCAGCACTTAGTTAATTTTTTTACTGAGTCCGGGATATGTTTTCTTAGGCTTTTAATAGACAACAATAAACAAAAGTTGTCTGTTTTGAAAAAAGAGATCACTGGTCTCGAACAGCATTTAAAGTCTACTTTATCTTCACATAATTTTGATACTTTAATGCACCAGTTTTTCCGTGACCTAGAACAACATTCTAAGGAAGTTACTGTTCGAAAACAACAAAAAATATCTCGTGATTTAACTTTATTTAAGAACAAGACTGCCTTTGACCATTTTGTTAACCACACTAAAGACTCTGCCTTTAAAAGCAACCGTGGTTCCACTTTTTCTTATAATAAAAAGTCTTATAGTACAGTCACTAGCTCTACCATTACTGGTAATAAATCTTTAGTTTCTAAAGATAAATTGCCAAAGGGGTATTTTGCAGGACCACTCAACAGAAGCTGTTTAACAGGTAATTTGGACACAGTTGTTGCAACTTCCGTCAATAATCCATCAGGGAAGACTGTTATTGATAATGGCATGTCCGACAATAATTCCGTTGCAGATACCTTTGTCAAAGATGTTGCTGATGACGGTACAGCTTGCAACATTCCATCTGACTCTGGTCCTGCTGTTGTTTCCAAGAGAAATCAGGGAAACTATCACAAGAAGACTGTATTCACACGCAGTTGGACTTTTTTGGGGTCGACGTCCTCAGGGGATGAAATATAACTGAAGACTTGGACTTGTTTAACATTATTAATCTATCAGATTTTGTTTTTTCTGATGTGCAACTAAAAAATTTTAAAATTAGGTTTGAATTTTGTGCCATCACACAGAGGTAATTATAGTAAAACAGTTATAGATATCATGAAGTTCACTAGAAGGTTAAATTTGACTTATTTGATGCATAATATACATCAAAAAGATACATTTCTTGTTAAACCATCTACTTATAATCCCACCTTACATCATACCCTGAAGGTATTTCAGGAACAATGTATTTGAGATGTTAGTGACCATTTATCTAGAAAGAATATGTATATGAATCATAATTTAACTATTTCTGAAAAATCTGCTTTGTTTGAATTACAAAGATTGACCGATCAAATCAGGTTTATGAAAAGTGATAAAGGGTCCAACATTGTTATTATGACTCAGGAGAAATATAAAACTTGTATGTTGAGATTATTGAATAATGTTGCAGAATATGAAGAGGTTCCCCTACATTTTATACAGCGTCAATTTAGAAGGATACATTCCTTCTTATACGACTGTCTCATGTCTGGGGACATTGCATTTGAATTATATGATTTTTGCGTCATCACTGAACCCAAAATTGGTGTTATTTTTGGCATACCGTAAACACATAAAGACATTTCAGATCCTCCTTTCAGGCCTATTGTTTCTTCCCCCCACTCAGTTACAGAAGGTGTTGCCTTAGTTATTGACTCTATGTTAGGACCCTTACTAGCGGATCAGCAATCTTACATTAAAGATTCTTGGCACTTTTTAAGTAAGCTACGTGATTTTTTGAAAACTTTTTCTTTTGATGTTAACAAACACACGATTTTTACCATCGATGTTGTGTCTCTTTATACCTGCATCCCTCACGAAGATGGTGTGGACGCAGTCCGTAGTTTTTTATGCCAGAAACACAGTTTTTCTACCTCTACTATTAACACCATTTGTTTGTTCATTGAAATAGTATTGGACAACAATTTTTTTTTGTTTGGGGACAAATACTATAAACAAAATAGAGGTGTAGCGATGGGCTCCCCAGCTGCTCCAGCATATGCCAACATTGTCATGGCTTGGTGGGAGTGTGAAATAATACCATTATTAGAAAAGAAATTTCAAGTAAAATTCTATTGTCGGTTTATTGACGATTTAGTGTTTATTTTGGAAGGGGGACCTAATACAGTTGACCAATTTATGGTTTATGTAAATTCATTTTCCAGGTATTTAAAGTTTACTAAGGGTGACGTTGGTTCAGCCATTAATTTTTTAGATATTCATCTGTGGTGGGATTCTATTGGCTGTCAATTTCAAAGCAAAATACATCATAAAGAGACATTCACCAATGGTTACCTACATTCTTCTAGTGGACATCCTAAGCACATGATCAGAAATATTCCTAAGGGCCAGTTCATTCGAGCGAGTCGTATGACTACAAGGGACTATGACTTGGCTAGTGAATTTGATTTTATCATTGAATTATTCTCCAAGAGAGGATATGACATTCCCTTTTTGGTTGGCACAGCAAATGAAATCCTTGACAGACGTTATACGGATTTTCCTGCTATTTTAAGTTGTTCATTTAGCAATACCAGTGGTTTTGGTTCAGTTAAGTCTGCAGGTTCACCTGGTTCAAGTTTAATTTGTTCATTTGAGATGAGTGTAGACAGTAGTGACCTTTCCTCCATTTTGGAGAACAATTGGAAAATTATTAAAGGTAATTCCGAAATATTTCAGGTTTTGGGTGACAAACCAAAATTTGTTTTTCGGAATGAATACAATCTGAAAAATATTTTGGAAAACAACAAAAAGGTAGTTAAAAATGTTTTGTCCACAAAACGAGGCATGCATTGTTGTCATCAATGCACTGCCTGCAGATTTATTTTAGTTAGTCCCTATATAGCTGTTAGTTCTATTGCTTATACCATCGAAGTACCTGGTTTGGTTAATTGCAATGCCACCAATGTTGTTTACATTTCCTTTTGCTCTGGGTGCCCTGCATTTTATGTAGGGATGACCACCAGGAAACTTAGCACTCGTATCAAAGAACATAACTATGCCATTAAATGTAGGGACAATACCAATGCTCTATACAAGCATTCCATTGACTGTTGCTCCTTTAAGAAATTTTTGTTTACAGTGTTGGAAATTTGTCCTGTTGATCCTAGGGGAGGGGATCCTAAATGTTATCTTGAACAAAGAGAAGCAATCTGGCAAATTAAACTAAAATCTGATAAGCCACCTGGGTTAAACGAGTGCATTAATGTAAAATGTTTTTTAAAACAACGTAAGTTATGTATCACTGATAAAAAGAAAGTAGCTTCTTTCTTTTTTAAGTAATTGTTTTTATAACATTTTTTGTTTAATTAGTTAATTTTCTAATTATTTAATTGACAGGTGTATTTAATTGTAGTTTTACTTGTGTCTTTCATTCTGATGAAGTGTTTTACGAAAGCGGACAAATAAATTCTGTGTACGCTATTTGGAAGCATTGCTTTTTTGGTCTACCTTCGTGGCTTTTTGTTTTCATTGGTTCCTGGTTGCTTTTGTGTGTTTTATGTCAGATGTATGACTATCCTGACATCCAACAATCTCAATCATCCCTAGATTTTGTTGACCAAAGTGACATTTGACAAAATGCAGGGGAATCATATATATATATATATATATATATATATATATATATATATATATATATATTGGGTCAACTTGATATGGTCGACATTTCACAATGTCGAAATTCATAATGTCGAGATGATATGATCAACATTTGAAATGTTGACCATACAAGTAGAACATAAAAAACAAAAACAAACTTACCTTAATGCTGCTAACAGGGCTGCACCCCCCAGAACTTAAATATACCAACTCTGAGATCGCACTACAGTGCGGAAGTGGAAATCTTTCCATTCCGCACTGTTGGGAGTTGCCGGTTCCCCATGGTTGACATTTCAAATGTCGATCATATGGTCTTGGCCATATGCATGTTGACATTGTGAAATGTTGACCATTAGAAGGGGACCCATATATATGGTCTATATTATAACATTGAACACTCAAAATTTCGAATGTTATCATATTGACCCATTTCAGTCGAACAATCATAACATTGAACAATCAAAACAGTGAATTTTTTTCCCAGGGAAAAAATTTGCTGTTCCAAGGAACATACACACACACACAACACAAGCACACCAAAACAATTGCAATCCACAAACATACACTTAAAATCCTACATCTAACCCTACACTAAACTGTGCATACACTACTATCTATCCACTTACCTTAACCCAAACCCTAACCTTAAGGTCTATAACTCTCACACACTCACTTCACCTGTGCCCTAACCCTAACTCACTTAACCCACCCCTAACCCTACAGTCTGTAACAATCACACACTCACCTCACCCGCGCCCTAACCCTAACTCACTTAACCCGCCCCAACCCTAAAGTCTGTCACTACCGTACACTCACTTCACCCGTGCCCTAATCCTAAAGTCCCTAACTACCGCACACTCACCTTACCCCAGTCCTTTCACTCACTTACCTTAACCCAGTCCATAACCATCGCACCACACTTATCTGAACCCAATCCATAACCTCCATTCACTCACTTCCCTAAACCCAGTTCATAACCATCGCACCACAATGCTGTAAATAGCAAAGCCACGGAACGGACCACCAAAATCCTATCCTAGGTAAAATTTCGATGTTCCGAGGCTTTGCTATTGTCAGCTTTCACTCCAAAGGGTTCGATATTATAACATTCGAAGTTTTAAAACTTCGATGTTATAATATAGATATATATATATATATATATATATATATATATATATATATATATATATTTGTAGGTTTGTGTGTCTGTATATGTATCTGTGTTTGTGTGTGTATCATCATCATCATCATAATCAACCTTCTTTTTTCCATTTTTTACTTAGAATTTGGGTGTTGCATCAACTGTCATCATCTCTTGATTTAATGCCACTCTTCTATCTTTGGCTTTGTAGAAGTGGATACCCTGAAAGGGTCTGTCCTGATGAAAGTCCAGAAGGGAGGCAGAGGCATAAAGTCCTTGTTTCTTCTTGCCTTCTTCGTCTCTTTCCCAAATTTTTTTCATCAGATTGCTTTCCTTCAATTGTGCCTTAGCCACCGCAATCTGTTCTCTTTAACCTTCGCTGCTATTGGAGATACTCGTGCTTCTGGTCTAATGTTTCTTTGCCTGTCCCACAATGTGTATCCTACCACCCAGGGAATTCATCTCCTCCTCCTCTCTACTATACTCAGCTACTGTGTCTTCACTTCCCAGGTTTCTGTACCATACAGTAGTACTGCTTGTATCGCTGTTTTGTACAACTTAATTTCACCTTCTCTGGTATTCTTCTGTCTCACATGACCCCTGACACCTGTAACAGTTAACTGCATTCCTTTTGGTTATATCTTTGAGCTCCTTATTTAGACTTCTCTTCTCCTCAACTATCCCTCACAGATACTTGGAGCTGTTAACTTGTTCCATTATTTTCCCTTCTATGTCATTTTTCAGCATCTTCTGATTTTCCTCATGTGCTGCCATTATAACTGTCTTACCTGCATTGTGTTTCTTCCTGTGTACCTTCATTTTTGCATTCCATTTGATTATCATTTGTTGAATTTCTTGCTCAGAGTCTATCTTTAATGCCCCACTGTCTGCATACAAGCATCTTTGTCGATGTACCCTCCAGGCTACTTGCTTATGTAGTCCATCGCCAGCATGAATAACAGTGAGCTCAGAGTTGATTCCTAATGATTACCCACTCATACTGGGAATCCATCTGTGAATCTGATCACTGTTCATATTTGTGGCCTTATACATAGCCTCCACTAATTCTACAAGTGATTCTGGGTCTTCACACTATCACAGGAGTGTCCATATCAGCTTTCTTGCCAACTTGTCATAGGCTTTCTCCAAGTCTAGAAATGCCCAGATTGACTCTTTCCTCATCTCTAACTTCTTCTCAACTATCTGTCTGATTGCAACCACCAGTTTGGTTGCGCTGCATCCCAATCTGAGTATGAACTGCTCATCTCCTATCTTGCTTTTTACTACTATGTGTATTTGTTTATCAATCACTCTCTCTACAACATTTGTGCAGTGTAACAGGAGTGTGATACCTGTATACTGCCTACAGATGTGTGCTCCCTTTGTTCTTGTATGCTGGCACAATAAAGATTATTTTGCAGTCATCAGTGATATACTTTTCTCTCCATACTGCAATGACTATCCCCAAAAGACATTTCTCCCCTAACTCACTGAGCATCTTGATCATATCAGCTATGACCTCATCTTAGCCTGCTGCTTTCCCTACTTAATTTTTTGTTAGTGCTATTCCTACTTCTTCTAGGGTGGGCTCCTGTTCTTCCTCTTTCATTGTAAGTTATGTCTGGGACAGCACAACGTGCGTGTGCTTTTATGCTAGTTCTACTTTCATTTGCCTCTGATGTCCTGTGGATTGGTGAGCAGATTATTTCTGGTATCCCTTATGAAAGGTATCTGATGACTATATTCTTTATCTTTCTGTATTTGCCTTGTTACCTGATAGAGTTTATCTAAGCCATCTGCTTAGTCACTTTCCAGAATCTGGTAGAGTGCATATGATGCTTCATTCTTAGCTATTGCAGTTGCTCTGTTTAGCATCAGCGTTAGTCAACCAGTACTGTTTCTTAGCCCATACCATCTTTCTGGACTTCTGCAGTTCAGGACCAGCTTCCCTTATGTATTATTTCCATACTTTGTCTGGCTGTATATATGTTCTATAGTCCTTACACATGCTGTTTTGAGTTGCTGCCATTCTTCTTCAACTCCAGCTATTTCCCCTTCTTCCCGAGGTGCAAGATCCCTGATTATTTCCTTGAACTCTTGTGTTTTCTCTCCAGTCAACTTCCATGTCTTCAGCCTAGTATCTGTTGAACTTAAAACCTTCTCTGACCAATGCTTGCAGCTAATTGTGGCAACCAGTGTCTTATCCTGTGGAATGGCTATTTCTTGCAATTACTGATTTTAACACAATGCGTTTTCCTTACTGGGGCAAACTCTAAGTGAGTTGCATGTTGTCCACTCTTGTTCGTGATCTTGTGACAGTCTCTCTTGCTGAACCATGTGCTTGTCACCATCAAGCAGTTAGCCATACATAGGTCTAGAATGATTTCTCCTTTATTCTGGTTGAACCACCCATGTAGATACAGGCAGTCCTCATATTCTGCTCTGTCTGTCTCTAGACATGCATCCACTCATTCCCTGGAATTCATTAACAGTGCACACAAGTGCTAAATTGGACATGATCTACTGGCTGTGTATTTCAAGCAGCATTGTTAATCAAGTATGCAAGACTGCAAGCTGCTTTAAATGTCAAGCAGCCCCTGCTTGAGCCCACAATAACTGCTAGCAACCACGTTGAGATAAGGCAGTGCTCATGTAAACAATGTAAATGAAGGAACGTACACAAAGCAGAGTTCATTAAATGAGCATGTGTGCATGGCACAACAGATAGGACAACTTGAAATGAATAATATACAGGGGAACACTAACAATACACGTGCCCAAAAAAGGCTGATGCAGTTGTATGGCACTGAGTGAATTAGTGTGCATGTAGAAACTTCACAGGCATTGTCAAGTACTTTGGTAAAGAAAACACGGAGTAGTAAATGTTCAGAATGAAAAAAAAATGAGTGTTGTTTAAAAAGACATGCAAGTCACACAAGTATATAAAATCATGTCTTAAATGTATTGAAGTAATAATGCAGTGGTACTGTGAAAGCACATAAATAAAAATGTGGACCATTTGAAAAAACTAAGGAAATCTGGACATATGCACTATACAAGTACCGATAGTAGAAACAACAGCAGTTGTGACAGCAACATGCATGTTGGGAAGAGTAGGAAATGAGACAGTTACTCCATCCCAAAACAGTACACAGTGCAATCCACAATGATCTGCCATAGAAACAGAATTGTCACATTTAAGACAAATTAATGGAAGATTATAGTGCAATGCATTTTTAAGGATTTAAAAATATAGTAGATGAGATATAAAAGCACTGGATATATGGGACATGGCATTAAAATATACTAAGATAGAAATGCTGGCAAACATTAAGTCATGTGAGGCAGTCCAGTAACATTTTTGTGTGGGTGTGTGTGGGTATAAATGTCAGTCTATGCCTATGGAGATGGGTAGGTATGTGTAAATGTGTGAAAGGAAGACCTCTTATGATAGCTAGCCCCAAAGAGAAGTAATCACAACACAAGTGTGCCTGATGTCAGTATTGTTTAATGGCAATTGCTGCATGCACTTATTATGTGTGATTGGAGTGTAAAGCAGTTTGGCTATGTTAACATTGTATACTGTGTACTACCTTGTGCTACCCCACCTCAACAGTTAATGTTGTATGGCAAAGTACATTTCTTTTTTCAATAACTTTTTTTTTATTTTTTATACGTCATCATTTGACAAACATTACATGAAAAAAGTATAGATAACATATATACAATCTTAAAACTTAATAACTTCAAAACATTGTATAACTATATACATTGGTGCCTATGCAGATAAAAATAAACTTGAACCTTGTGTGAAGATTGAAACATACAATCATAAGTCTTTGTCCATTTTCTCAAGTACTTCTATTTTCATCCAAGAGTTGTAATACAATGTAGATCTGTTAGCCCTGCTTTTCACTGTAGATATTTCCATATGTCCCACTGTTAACGCTAGTTTTTTAAATTCCTTGAACGTAGGAGAAGCCATACTTTTCCAAATGAATGGTAATATTTTTACATGCTACCGCCAGTAATGTCCATAAGATTTTAAAATCTTTTTTTTGGAACACAGTCAGGAATAGGAGAGTTAAATAAAATCATTGATTTGGTTAATTGTATTTATCATTAAAGACTATTTGAAAAAAATAATTAATATTATTCTACTACAGAGTGAGACACTGGCATTCATAGAAAACATGCTGCCAGTCAGCTTTTGTTTTAGTCTGACATCTCCAACATTGATCTTCACTGACAAACATTATAGGCAAATTCATGTGGTGTATAAAAACTTCTATGTAAATATCTCCAGGTGTATAATTGCCAGTGAATTCACAATGTTGAATATTTTGAGGATCTTAAAATATTTTTTTCTTCATCAGCTGGAGGGTGATTATGTATTGATGTGTAATATTCCCAGTATGATTTTGTTTGATATAAATATTTTTTTTATATAATTTTGCAAATATTAGATAGGTAACCACCACCTTGATAAGGTTGTTTTGCAATTATAATAATCAATGAATTTTGGAACAGCATGTCTAACTGATACTTGCATTTGTTCTATTTTGTTTATAAGATATTGTCTTAGATTTTGAAGGAGTAACCATAGGTCATTGTTTATATTATATTTATTAACTATTTGTTCATTGATTAATACTTTTCCTAATTCTATCAGTTGATGCCAAAATCATAATGATTCATTCTTGAGTATGTTCATTTTATTGGTTTGAGATGTATCAAAGATAGTAGGTGTAACGACTATGGGAAAAATCCAGAAAATACAAGAATTGATATTTGGAATTTTATTATGTATTTTTTTAAATGTTAATATAAAGTTTATATAGTTTGATAAAATTCTGTTATCTTTATTCTTTCCTGCTAAATAATCTTTTACCATCCATATAAGAGATGTTGGTATGCTAGATAGATGATCTTGTATATGATTGTTCTATATAAATTTGTTCATGTATTTGCTTCCATTTAGTTAGGTATGAGGTATTTAACCATAATGTTATATTTTTGATAACAGAGGATAAAATATATGTTTCAATGTCTGGTAAATTGATTACACTGTCTTACCAGTTTAATATTAATTTGTTATATCTCTGGATGATATTTTTAGGAGGTGGCAGTGAAAAGCTTTGTATTAGGTATAACACCTAAGGAACTACGCTTTGATGGTGATTGTACTTCTGGTACTTTTGACTTCAATAAAGTACGACCTTCTAGAATATGAACTTCGACTACATTGATTTTTTGCCACCATGGTGAGCAGAGCTCCTTAGCCGAGCCACATTTATGTTGTTTTGCCTGTTTTTTCTGTGTGTTTCATCTTTGATTTCTAGCTGCCACACTAGCGGTTCCTCTCACCAGGCGACCTGACCAGCCAGAACTATGACCTGTAAAGCCTTTCTAAAGGCTTTATTCAGCCTTCAACCACAAGCGCTCGGGTATGCACAGCCTTTCTCAAGGCTTTACCGGTAGCCCAGCTTCTTCACCAACATCCCACTGTACCTTTATTAAGGCAGCCTACCTGGTCATCCATTTGTTCTTGGCTTCTCTAGGGTATTTTATTCATAGGTATAATACCTTGGGAAAGATTATTGATTTGATAAGATATAATCTGTCTCTCATTGTAAATATGCATTTGCTCCTGTTGGACATTGTTTGTTCTATTTTGCCTAGTGTTTTATTATAGTTATATATAAGGGAGTAAATTATATCATCAAGTAGATTAACAACTAAATAAAGAATTTTGGTGTCTGTTACTATGTATTTGGAAACATTTTTATTTATATATTTCTTTTTTATAGAATTGCAAGGCATGATTTTTGTTTTATTTTCATTAAATTGTAAACCTGAGATACTTTGGAAGGTATTTATAGTGCTAAATAAAGCCTGCAAAGATTGATTAGTGTCTGATAGGGTTACAATATATCATCAGCAAAGAGTTGGAGTTTAAAGTTTAATATTTTATTAATATGTATGCCCTGGATGTTATTATCTGATCTAATTTGGTTTGCAAAGGGTTTTATAAGTAATGCAAATAGTAAGGGTGATAAAGGACATCCTTGTTTAGTCCTTTTCTTTACTGGTATGGGGTGTGACCTATGTTATCCTAGTTTAACATATGCTATGGAGTTTTTGTATAGTGATTGAATAAGAGTATTAAAAGTTGTAGGGAATTTATACTCTTTATTGGTATGGGGTGTGACCTATGTGATCCTAGTTTAAAATATACTATGGAGTTTTTGTATAGTGATTGAATAAGAGTATTAAAAGTTGTAGGGAATTTATATTCTTTTAGGACTAGTGAAAGGTAATTCCAGTTAACAGAATCAAAGGCTTTGTTAATTTCTAGAGAGATTATGTTTAAATATATGCCTCTATGTTTGCTGTAATCAATTAATGTCAGAATTCTTTTAAGGTTGTCTGTAGTATTTCTTCCTTTGAGAAAGCCCATCTAATATTCATGAACTAGTGAGGGAAGTAAATGTTTAATCCTATCTGCATGAATTTCCATGAACATTTTGTAATCTATGTTTAATAAACATATTGGTCTATATGACAAGCATTGTTTTTCATCGTTACCTTCTTTTATTATTGGAGATATCAATGAATATTACTATAAGGGGTGAATGTTTATATCTTGATTGACTATGGTGTATACTTTTAAGAGTAAAGACAAAGCTAGGTTAGGTATTAATTTGTACATTTCTGCTAACATATTGTCTAGGCCTGGTGCTTTGTTTGTTTTGAGTTTTTTGATTTGTGATTTTAATTCCATCATAGTGATTGGTTTATTTATAATATCTACTTGTTCTTGTGTTAGTCTAGAAAGAATATTATTTTTAAGGTAATTTTTTTTTTATGTCTCTGATGGGTAATTCTTGGGAATTTAAGCTATTATGAGAAATATATTGATGTCTAAAAGCTTCTAAAATACCATTTAAATGTGCAACTTTCTTGTTAGTATTGGGAATATATAACTCTTTTATTTGTTTGGACTTTTTTTGTTCTATTAGCTAACTGTCTCTGATGTGCTAGATTTGTAGAATAAGAATTTAATTTTTATTTTCTCTAAATTAATAGTCTTATGATGTCATATTTCTGTATATTTGTTATTGGTTTGTAGAAGTTCTTGAACTAAATCAGTATTACCTTTTTGTATCTCTAGTTTAAGTTTGTCTGCTTTATTTTGTAGTTCTATCATATCTTTATTCCATATTTTTTCTTTTATTAATGTAACAAGATAGTATTTTCCCATAAGTGTATGCTTTTAGTGAGTCCCAAACATATACTTCTGAGATGTACTCTGTGCCATTTAGTTCAATAAATGTTTTAACTTCTTCTTGATAGTATTTTTTGAATTCTGTTAATTTTATAAGATAAGAAGGTATCCTTATGATGGGGTTTGAGTATTATAGGTATATGTTCTATCTCAAAAACAAGTGCATTATGATCTGATAGGGGGCAGTTTATCATTTTATCTTTATTAATTTTTGTTATTAGGTCATTGGATACATATATCCTATCAATTCTAGAGTTAGACCTATGTCCATGTGAGTAGAAAGAAGAAAATTAAAAAATCCATGTTAGCAAAATCATTTATATCTTTTATGCAAGCTGTTTCTACAAATTTTGAAAGTGCCTTTGATATGGGGGTGATATGGGGGGGTCCATTTTTATTGTTTTTGTATCTGTATCTTTGTCATCTATTATACAATTGAAATCTCCTCCCCTTATTAGGCTACCTTTTGTTAAATGTATTATATTTTCAAAGTGGTGATTAACTGCTCCCCTTCTAAGTCCCGGAATCCAGTATAGATTAACTAATGTATATATTATTTTATTTAGTTCCACAGATACTAGACAAAACATACCAGTAGTGTCTTTGTAGGTGTTGATTATTTTAGTTGATATGGTTGCGTTGTGAAGTAATATAGCTACTTCTCTCTTTTTCTGTTTGTATTGAAAACTCACTAATACTGTATAATTATTAATGTTTAAACTGTTTATATCTTTTTTGTAATAAATGTGTCTCTTGAAGAAAAAATATTTGTGATTTGTGCAAATTTATATATTTGAGTAGACTTCTCCTTTTATTACTATTATTCAGACCATTTACATTTATAGATAAACATTTCATGTTTTATTTTGTGTTTAATTTTATGTAACAGTGTGTGTGAGTAATTTTTATTCTTGGTTTTGTAATGGAAAGATTATTCAAATATTTTCTTTTATACAACTTCTGTATATTTCTTATAGACATCAGACCATTATAGAAAACAGCTAAACTTCCAAACCTGAAAGTTTAACTTCATAACCCATTTCCTATTCCTATGAGTTAATATACCACTTTGATTATTAGTAAGACTACCCAAGCAAACCTTCTTACTCTGCGTAAGATATTTAGATCTAGTTCTCTTAGCCTCTTAACTTGTGTAACAAAATTTACATATTTAAAAAGTTAATACAACAGTTGGTAGTTATAATAGTTCAGTTATTTCTAAATCTATAGTTTATTTAACTAAATACTGTATTTAAGATTAACTGTTATGTGTCATACTTCAAACAAACAAATTGGTAAATAAATTAATATTCTTAGTGAAATTATGACCATAACTAAGTAGATCAAGAATAATTGAACTTTAAATTAATGATTAAACTTACCATTGTTCTGTGAATAAAAAGAAGCTGGAAATATTTAAGGTGTGGATAGTAAATTGTTTTAGTCAACTTAATAGGCAACGCAATTTTCTGTATCAGTTATATTCTATTAGATTGCTTAATGTTGCTTTGTGTCTGCTAAACACCTTATTGTATATCATTAAATAGTTGTTTCTTGACTACATTAATCCAGCTACTATAATTTTTAACTGAATTATTTTGATTTTGTAGAATTGTCTAGGACTAGAATTTTTTTTACATATTTACAGTGTCTAAAACGTAAGTCTAATATAACATAGATGTTAAAGCAAAAGTCAAGTTAACAACTGCTAAACAGAAGTTTGCCACTTTCAATAATCTTTTTCCTCCTTCTCATGTTTGTTAGTTATAGTTTTATTACAATCACCTGGTACCCTTATATGAGGTTTAAAAGCAAGCATTTGTATCAAAATTCAAATTATTTCACGTTTTTACTTCATAGTCTCATTGAGCTCAAACCGTCTCTGAGGTATATAACAATTAAGTGAGCCCTTTGAGGTATTTCTACATTGGATTTATTTACTAATTATATTAAATATATATGAGCAATTTAGATCTCAATTGTAACTTAAACCTATTGTTTAGTATCAACACTTTGTATATTTCAGCTCACCACTTTAGTTTCAAATGCTACATAATGATTGTGTTACTGCTTTGAATGGATAATATATAACATATGATTCATTGTCTTATTATGTTTGGTATGTTTATATATGAATGCATACATATGAGTGAAAGTGTGCTGGTCCTTTTGTATGCAAAATTCCAACTATATGTTGCTGCAGCTGATATATTGCATTATCCATTTGTATCATTAAAGTGTGTGGGAACTTGTTTCCAAATGGACTTTTGGGAAGCTAGATTTCTTATTTACATTTGAAGTTATTTCAAAACTGTGCGGCAGCTTATATGACAATACAATACAATACAACTATATACATTTCCATCCAAGTGTGTATATATTTAAGCATACGGCTTAGAAAGTATCATGTGAATATGAATGTTCCATCAAGCATATGTCAGTATTAGGGATAAGTACAACTTGTAACTCGTAGTGACATTCTACGTATATTCAAAACTGCAATAGCAAAGAATTTTCTAATTAAGTTCTTGAAGCTTGTATGTTTTGACATAATATTTGTCTCTGAATTACAATTTTCTCCTGAGTAACAACTCATATTATACAATAATTCTTTAAGTAAAAGTGTGCTCATATATGATATTAGTATCTAAGATAATCCATTTATATTTATTAAATTTTATGTACCAGTACTTGATTGTTCTATACAATTCTTTAATATATAACAAATAATAGATAAGTTGTAACATTCATGGTAAGACAAAGTATTTTTTATATGCTTTAATACATAGCATGTAGTAAATAAAATCAAGTAAGTTCATGTTCCTAGTATCAATTTTGATGATGAAGTAAAATCACATAGAGTTCAGCAACATCTGCTTGGAATACGGCTACTATTAAGACTTCATTAAATTTCAGCCTGGGTCTCATGGCTGGTAAAATGTTCACTTTAAATAACCATGTTAATAATTGTTAATATTGCAATTTGCTGTTTTAGTGTATGTGATGAATTTGAGTTAAATACTTACTAAAATTATGTATTGTCACAACCAGGTTCCAAAGCAAAACATTTATAGGATCTGTATGAGCAAAACAGTGCATCTCTACTACATCTTTCTCCCTGAATATGTCATCCAGTTTTCTCATTTCATAATTTACTAGATGTATATCAATTATTATGCCTATATCATTAACAATTTATTTGTATTGACTGAATGTGGCAGAAACATCCCTTAAATCTCTGCAGTCAAGAATGATAGTTATGACCTAGAGATCTATGAACTCTCTATATTCTGGAGTATCCACTGAAACAGGTTGTATAATAGCTTTTACAATTGCTAGATTTCTATAAGATTTTTAGCATTCAATTCTCGCTCATACTTTAAGAAGAACCTGGCTGCATGAAACAAAAGCAGTGTCATTTTATTTTTCCCTCCTTCTTTTCTTCGCCCTTCCCTATTTTCCTTTTCTTTCTCTACCACATACTGCATACTTTTAGGCAATCAAGTACATACGTCTTTGTACTGCCTTTTTTTTATTCTAGTGTGTATAATAAATTAAGCCACAGTGGTGCAGCGGTAGCACTGTCGCCTCACAGCAAGAGGTTCTCCCATTTGATTCTCGGTTGGAGCGCCTTCTGTGTGTAGTCTGCATGTCCTCCCCGTGGTCGAGTAGCATTCAAAAGACATGCGTGAATGGGCATGCCTTCGTTGAAAGTTGGGCATCGAGCTGGCACCTCGGCACCTTAAAAATCTACTCCAATCATTAGCAGACTGGAGTTCCACTGTGGTGACTCCTAACCAGGAAAAGCCAAAAGAAAAACAACAAGTGTGTATAATAAATTAAGGTGCTGCCACTTTTAAGTATCTAGCATTTGTTTTGGGAAAATGCCATTGTCCCTTGACACTGTATGTACAGACACTCAAAGGTCAATGTACGTAAATAGGAAGCATTCATAGAAGAGCTCTGAGGTGTTACAAAGCTACTGCAATAATTTGTTTAATGCTATTGTCTCATGAGGTGTGCGGGAAAGAAAGTGAGCTTATCTTTTCCCACGAAAAACAAGGTAAAGCTCATGCAGCTATGTTAAAAATGTTCACAGATATATGGCTTAATTGAAATAAATGAACAAAATGCTCCTCAGATATATCAAGCAGCACCATCTCATAATCTCAACCAAATTACGATTGTCAGCATTAACTTCAGTTTAAAATCTCCATTTTTTACCTTCATGCATTTGAATTTAAGCTCCATTTAACCACATTATCTATTACATTTAATCAGTTCCATGGTGCTTGTCTTTCCCCATTAATATCTCTAGGTATTAGCTTATCAACTCAATAGACATTAAAATGTTTCTATTTGTACTAAAATTAAAAGTAATGTATGTATTAGCTAAAACCCCATATTTGGGTATATGCTGACTATCTTTTAGTATTTAAGATATTTTGATAGGAGGAAAACAATACAATGTCTATATGGAAAAAGGCTAAACCTTTAAGTTACTTGAATATCTAAAAACTGGTTAATAGTTAAACTAATTTTGTTATATTTTGTTAACTTTAAATGCACTTAATAATATAGCCATAAGAAATAAGTACAGTACCTGTTGTTTGAACAATTTGATGTCAGAATGTTATTTTTGTTGCTTTCAAGGCATTGTTTTGGCTTTTAAATGTGGATAGTATATATATATTTATTTGTCCTTTAATTTTTTTCTTCTTCTGTTCAACAGTCTTCCAGTTGTTTACTTCTGCATTTCTTTTTGGTGTACTATTTGTCCAGTCCATAGATTCTTCTTGTGTTAGGACGTTGTTATTGGAAAGGTATTTTACAGCTGAGTCCACTATTTCGAATATCTTTATTCCTTCTGGTAGAAAGATTCTCAATCTTGCTGGGAAGAAAAGATGAGATTTCAGTTGTTTCTTTTGTAAGGTTCTTATTACTGGTAAACATTTCTTTCTTTGGGAAATCACTTTTGTTGAGTAATCATTATCAAACCTGATTATGGCATCATGGTATTTAATGGGTGAATTGGCCCAGGCATTTCTTAATATGAGTTCTTTATCTTGTGTAGAGAAAAGTCTCACAATTATTGATCTTGGTTTGTTTTTGGTTGTTGAAGTATTTCCTAAAGCTGGTACAGACCTATGTGCATATTCAATGCCATATGAAAGGGCTTCACGTAGTTTCACTATATTTGGGATCCAGGTTGTGAGAAAGTTTATTATGTTGTCCCCTTCATTTTTTTCCTGCAATCCATATATCTGGATATTATTTCTTCTTGTTCGATTTTCTATATCATCTATTTTTTTCTAATAGTGATGTGTTCTGTTGTAACAAAAATTCTGTTTGTTGTTATTCCTGTGTAAGTCTGGAGTCTATGTCATTTAATGACTGTTTCATTTTTGAAATTTGTCCTTTTTGTTGAGTATTTCCTGTAGTTGCTGAAGCTGTTGTGAACACTTCTCGCTGAAAGTGTCTAATTTGCTGTCCTTCTTGTCAATTTGTATTGACAGTTCCTGGATATTGGAGATTACTGAATGTAGATCATTTTTCAGAGGAGTGTCCTGAGGTGAGTCCTTAAGATGACTCATTTTGAACAGCTGATGGTGTTGATTTTCTGGTGCTGAATTTGACAGGAATCTTTTGGTAAAAAGTAATAACATTTCTTCTATAGTTGCTCCAAGGTATGAAGAGTTTGTTGGTATTAGAAATATCTTCAATTTGATAGTTAATTCTTAAACTTCCTGTCAGGAATAGTAATGAGGCAAGAGAGCTGAGAGAAAGTGCTGCTACCAGATCAGCATCTTGGCCATGCCCCCACAAAATACATTTCTGAAAGCAATATACTATCACTTTGAATATCAAAATGTTTTCTGAATTGAGTATTGTGTAACATATTATAATACCTGCATCAAAACATATAACATACATCACAGTCAGGTGTAACATTACCATCAGGTAGAAAGTGAAGTGTAGAAACTGATAGAGGTTACAAACAACAGGTGTACACCAGCTTACAACAATGTTAGTATTCTCTGTGCATTGATCACTACTTCCATTCCTCAGCTATCAGCAGAGTCGTACTGCTGGAGGTAAATCATCAGAAGTGTTTGCCACTAAACAAGAAATGAACTATTCTCCACCATTGATTACTTATGTTGTTTTGCACTACCTGCTGCCCAATGGAACACATCATTATAATGATCATACTTATAAGGTAGTGCAGCAATTACTGGATGAATATCACCTGATGAACATCACTGACCCAACCCAAAATCAAAACAAACTATGATAATAAATTGTCTATTACACTTTCTGAGCACTATGCAGCATGATATACATCAAGATCTGCTGAATAATACATTTTGCCTGTAACCACTATATTCTGAGTAAAATAATAATAAAAGGCATATACCACTAGATATGAACATATGCAATGTATGTCAAGTTCCTCTTGGCCTGTACACTAACTCATTTCATATCACAGCTGTCAGACAGCACACTCTTGAAGGGATAACCTGAGGACTGTATTTGAATAAATATGACTTCTATTAAAGACATTACAAAACATTGCTTCTGTTTCCCCAGTTGTAAATTTTACAAGAAAGTCAAACTGATACCATCAGCTGTTTTGGAGAACCTAATTATTCCTGTTAGCACATCTGAAACAGTTGGTAGCCACACCTAGCCAAATTTGAACATCTGCCTGTCTAAGTTCATAGCTCATAAGGCTGTATATTAACCACTGATACTGTCAAAAGAATCATGTCTGAAGTGTCATGAAGCATACACTTAAAGGAATTACATAAGCAGCCTGATGCAATGGTTATGCCATACCTAAAATGTTTTCTGGGGCTCAAAACCCTTCAGTCCTATCAGTGTTCAAACACATGTGCATGTGCCATATTACCTTCTGTTGGATAACCCAGTCCAGTCTGTCTACATACATTGCCAGATTCAAAATCTGGACTGTCTCTGTTTATACCCTATACAACTGCTGATGCCATAGAGGAAATTAATAGAGTTGTCAGAAAGTATACACAGATGGATGACAATATGACTTACCTAAAGTTCTTTTTTTTGAGTTATTAAAATGCTGTAGCCATGTGTCAACCCATTACATTGATTTATTCACATCACAATTGATGATGAAGCCATTGATATGCAAATTTGATTATCTGTTATACAACCACAGTAGTTGAAAATTGCTGGATCTGAGCCACTGTCTATCAAGTCCACACTCTAGAAAGCTATGTATTAACTGCTTCAGCCACAGGAGATTTTAAACCACGGGTATCAGAATTGCACACTTCAAGGTTCTTCTTATGCATTGCTTTTATTATGCATTGTTTTTGAATAGTCATGTATCCCCTAAAATGTAATTTGAGGGGTTGAAACCTTTTAGCTATGTCAGTGGTCACACAGGTGTGAGTCAATCATGTCACCATCTATTGGGTAAGGCAGATTTTTCTGTCACTGGTATTGTGCACACATACATTAGTTATACATTGCCAGAATGAACCCCATATTATCTGTAAACACACCCTATAATGCTGTGTATTAGCAGCTCATGCACCAGGTGAAGTCTTACTACCAGTGTGAGAAAAGAAAAAACACATTTGAAGGGATGAAATCAGTCTTGTGTTGCAAGGCAGATGTTTGGTTTAAAAGTGAGCAAAAAGGTTGTGGAAGCCTTCTTCTCATGTAAATGTTTCTTCTGAGTGGAAGTGTACACATCAGATCTGTTGGATAGAACAGTCTTACCTGTCATTATAGTCAGACAACTCATACTAGTTAGACTTTGCTGGATTTGAAAACCTGCCTATCTAAGTCAACAATCTAAAGAAGTGTGTATTAGCTGCTCACATCAAAGATTTGTCTTACTTTAAGTGTGAAGCAGAACACATTTGAAGAGTTGACATCATTGCTGTCTTACAAATCAGATTATTGGCCTAAAGGGGATTGAAGCTGTTTGGGGAGGCCTATCCTGTGTAAATGTTTCTTTTGAGTCGATGCATACACACCAGACCTGGTGGATAAGGCAGTCCTACCTGTCATTATACTCACACACACTCAAATGAGCCAATCCTTGCATGATTGAAACACCTGCGTATCTATGTTCATAGTCTGGAGATCTGTGTATTAGTCACTCCCACCATAGGGGAAGTCTACCAGACAGCACATAGTTGTTGTTAACATGACATGTTTGGTTGAATGAGCAATGTGTTGTGACAGACAGATGAAACAGCAATAATGTGATCAGAGTTCAGTACATAATGTACTAATAAAACATTCATAACATCAGTAATAGAAAGTTTTATATCAGTTACAGTATCTATATGTGTCCAATTAAGGTGTGTTGAGCAGTTATATGATGGCTGATATTTACAGTTGTCAACCAGTGGAGTGCCACCTATGCATTCCTGAATGTTCTTTTCAAAATCATTGTATGAAATTCTTGATTTATTTTTGGGTATCATTGATAAGACTTTGTGATGTGTGTACATTGTGCAAGATATCTACAAGCCATACATGCAAAATATATAACAGTGCATTATTAATATACTACTGTACAAATATGTGTTCAATGGTAATATTTTATTGGGACATAGTGGAAAGGGTAATGTGTTTCTGCACAAAAATCATTTACATTATGTAGTAACTAGACAATGTCACAGTGGACTTCTTATATCCTGACACTCCTGTTAAATCCATTGTCACTACTCCTGGTGGATACCAATGCACCAACCCCAGGGGCAGAGTTTTCTAAGGCAGGTGATGCAGGTATAGCAGGAGCTGTGGAGACAGCTCTGCCAGGTTGTGACTCAGAAGTGCCAGATACCTGTTCTGCCTGTGGTGATACCACCGAGCCACCTGTGGAGGGATGGCTGCCCTATCCCCTGTGGCTGGTCTAGTTTCCCAAGCTGGAGGTCATGTTGCAGCATGAATTATAGTCCAAATATCATTAAATAAAAAAGAGAGAGATTGGGGGGCAGTAAGATGACGTAGGAAAAATGTCATAAATAAATGTGATGTCATTGTGATATATCCCAGTCCATGCATATTCCCGTATAAATATTTAGATTTGTCACATTCACATATGAATTTAAAGCCATACATCTGTGTTAAAGTACATGTTAATCTCCTCCTTATTATAAACATAATGCAAATAGAGTGACTATTGCATATATGCTTTATGCATTACGGATCATAAACTGTCTATGTGAAATGAGTAAAATGTTATTCTAAGTTATTGATTACAGAATAATAAACTTGCAAGAAATACTGGCAAAGTGCTGTTGCTTGGATTTGAATCCACAAAGATCTACACTGACTAAAAGATTGTTTAATGCAGCATTGCATCAGCTGTTCCAGGGGTTATGTATGGTTTGCTTATATAGAGTATTCATACAGATGTCTGACTGTGCGAAGCAAGTATAGACTGATGTCTAACGACCTGATAAACATTACTTCAAAATCAATGCTATTTTGAAATATTTATCAGTTATACCTTAGCCATACTTACCCCATGGCTCTCTGTGGTGCTGTTGTCTGTCTTGATGTGTCTCCCTGGTTCCTTCTATCTCTGCAGAAGCTGCAGAGAATAGAAAAAAATGAGCACCATTTTGTGTTGGTAAGTCATGGTATTGCATTTCCTAGTAATGACCACATATACTTACTCAATTCAGTTGGCTTGTAGGTCTTAAAATATCTTCCCATCATCTAAGGAGTTCCTGCTTGTGCCTTTTCAAGTCACTGCAATGGTGGTGGCATTGTTCACTAGTGTCTGGGAAGCCAATTGCACTGGTGACAGCCTTGAGCAAGCTATTCCAAGCCTCAGCCTTGTACTCTGATCCTGTATAGTTTTCTGCAGCAGTCATCAGCTGTAAAGTTTAATGAGGAATCCAAAAAAAAATGTTGGCTTCTTCCTGAAGCCACCTTTGTGCTCTAAATGGAGGACTACCCTCACCATGCCTTGCCGGGTCTATATCATGATGTTGAAATGTTGTAATATTGAACATCTAATGATCAACAAGTATTCATCTAAATGCATTTGTGCAATTCAATGAATACTTACAGGGCAAAGATGTAGTTGGCCAACTACACAATGTTGCCCTTTCCTCCACTGTAGTGCAATCCCAGAGTTTGTATATATAGTTAGGGGGGTTCGGGGGCACAGCCCCCCACATGGGTGGGTTTGTTGTAGGCAGGACTATGTTCAGTGTCCTTCGTTTTTATTGATACACTGTTTTTATTGAAATATTGATTTTAATAGTTTTTAACAATTTTCCCAATAATTTTCTTGGAAATTAAATTAAACACATATCCTTATGGTAGTGATGGGTACACTTATATGTATTCAGGATGTATTGTATAATTTTTTATAATTTTTTATATATTTTTTATATTTGTATCAAGATGTCTTCTAAAGGGCTGTTATCTGTGTTTTTGTTGGGATGCCTTTAAGTTACGGACTAGGAAGTAGTGATGTCATTATGACACTACCTATTCTGATTCTACTTGTATAGCAACTTGTCTTGGCGCCAACTGTTTTTTCATGCTTATTCTGAGGAAGCTGCCAGCCTGTACTGACAGCGAAAACGCTTTTATTTTTATTAATAAAGCTGCGTTCAAGTTTCAGTTTAACCTTGTCTGACAGTATTCACTTGTTTTGCGGGAGATTTCCTGGTCGTACTTGCTACTGCTCACTTGCCGGTTTTGTTTACCGAGTTTGTGCTGCTGTCTTTTTTCACCGGGTTTGTTGTAGGTTTAGTTCATTCCATTGTATTGTGGGGCAAATGTTTGTTTGCCCTGTAAGTATTCATCGATTCTAGAAAATGCATTTTGATGAATACTTGTCGATCTTTAGGTGTTCGATATTACGACATTTCGACATTGTAATATAGACCCGCCCTGCCTTGTCTTGTCTTGTCAAAGACATCAGAACAAATGGCTGTGAATTGAATTCCAATTCAGATCTCTTGTGTGCCAACTTGTGCAGAGAAAGCACATAAATTGAATTGAATGAAATGTGGTTGTGATTTCTTCAAAGTTTACTTTATGGGAGAAATATGGCCGTAAGACTTGGCCATGTGTGCTGATCAGTGTATTTGCAATAAGCCAGAGTGATTTCAGCAACTGGTGGTTAATTCTGATAGCTCAGTTACATTTCAAATTATATATTTCCACCTCTGGATATGTTCTCTGTGATAGTTGATAGCATTTATAACATGAACATTGTCACAAACTAATATGAAATGTCAATGATGTTGTAATTCAGTGTTGTTTTATGTAAATTTTGTTTAAATACTACAAAATGCCCTGGGGTTACATAAAATGGTAAAAACTGTGAGAGATAGCACCTTGGAATCAAACCCATGAAAAAACAAACCTAAACTTAATTATTCTGTACATTAACTGATAATGTCACTGGAAAATGATAATTTACGTTGTATAACCACCCATGTTGCCAAAGTGGTTAGAAAAACATTCTACCTTGCACACCTCATCATGAAGGGATTCACACCCAGATCCAAGGATGTCATTGTACCCCTATACTCCTCCCCCATCAGACCCATGATTGAGTACAATGCCACATTTGGTATGTACCTCACCCGGCATTTGCAACAGCTGGAGAGACCACAAAAGTACCTCACCAAGAGGATCAAGAGTCTCCAACATATGTCTTATTCTGCCAGACTAAAGAAACTTCAGCTCTATTCAGTAGCATACAGCCTGCTCAGAGGTGATCTCTGCCTGATGTACAAGGCCATGTCCAATCAGGATCTGATGGACATGCTCCACCTCAAAAAATCCAAATCCATCAGGACCACGAGAGCTAAAGACTTAAACCTCGGCACAAGTATGAATAGGACATGCTGGAGGGATAGATTCATAACCCAGAGGCTTCCCATGCTTTGGAACAAGATCCCAGTTCTTATTAGGCAGAGCCCCTCACTGACTCTCTTCAAGAGAAATCTTGATGAGTGGATGGGAGATCGTAAGTTTACCCCAGGGGTCACATCTGTGTCACTGCTAGACAGGGGCACAGTAAACTAATTCTATTATATAAGGGGACCTTCATTCTGTCACTACTAGACAGAGATACAGTATTCTAAATTTATTCTATACATTTTTGTACCATTTCATGGGGTGGCAAAAGCCACATCACTATGGCTAGGCTTACAAATGCCCCAGGGCAGATAGCCTAGTACTAAACTATGAAACTATGAAGCTGTAAGTTAAGGTATGTAATTCAAACAAAGACTGGATATGGCTCTACTTCTAATAACCCTGCAACTGTTGCACTTTGAGGTTTTTCTTAGCTTGAGTAATAGGTTTAAACAAATATATATTCCTGTGGAAAAGCTTCCATTACATTATGTTTCTAATATCAGCAGTGCTAACTGTCACATGCCAAAGCCAAGGTTGTTTGAGACTCTAATGGCAAAGTTTTAATGCACACATAATTATTTTCTGAGTTTTTTGCCACAGGACATAAAATACCAGTTATTTACTGTCATTCCTGCATACTGACAATGCTTCATGCCAAATGTAATGCAAGTAAAACAAAAACACTTTTAGAATGTTGACTTTGTGTAGTGACCTGTTGTTTTCATTGACGTCATGATGCATTTATGTTATAACATACTGAGAAAGGGGCCATACAGAATTTGATATTCTACATACAATATATATGTCAGTACAAAGTACACTTGGGGAAATGAAAATTATTTATATTCCCCTGAAGCCATGATCCTACATATTTTCAAGCTGTGTTGATATGCACTTCATATTTCCCTAAATCATTATGTTGCTAATTATACTGCTTTATACTTTTGCACACATACTATTTCTAATATCATGCACATGCAATTGTGGTTTTACTATGACTGGTACTATGAGTACCGCAGGTGGCACAGATCACATTTATTTTGTTTAGCATCCATTATAGGCACTTCTGTTGCAACATTCACATTTTAAATCATAAGTGTTGTTCAGGTTCAGTTGCAGAAAAAAAAAAACATATATTGTTACCCTTAAAGGTAAACTATCCATAATGTGGATTTGTACACTGCACTATCTGTGCTGTTATTTATAACATATTTCACTAACACGTTAAGCCATTATGAAAGGTACAGGTGTATAACTACCCATAATGTGGATTCAAACCCTGCACTATCTGTGCTGTTATTTATACCATACTTCATTAACATGTTAAGCCATTATGAAAGTTACTGGTGTATTTTTTACATTTAGTACTATCCAAAGAACTGACTAAGATGCACCACTGCTGGTTGCATTATGTGATTGACTGCTAAGTATTTACACATGTGAAATTATATTTTAAGTTTTTGCCATGGGATGTGAACTGTCATGAAGTGAGGACCATCGCTAATAGGTATCAATGCACAATGCAAATTGTTCTGCAAAAGATGAAGTCAAAAAAACTATGAGTCATAAATCAATGTGATGATTTCACAATTGCATGGCCTTATACAAGTAAAATGTCAACAATAAGGATTCAAACTTTCACAGAGATGTCATTTTCCATAGATATGAGCCCTGCACTTATGTCATTACCACAAAACATCTACATGATTAACAGTTTTTGCAAGCTGAACATTTACAAAGTAATATTTAGAAAGCCAAACACATGTACTCAGCCTTGGACTTCTGACATTTACATTTAGACGGCAATATGCCCATGATATCACACAGGTATAATTTGTCCTGTCACACTAAAATTCTTTTTGGAATGTAATCCTTGTAGAAGTGATAGTCAACAAAGGGAGATTACAAACCAATGTCTGATTTCTTTTTGTATGAAATGCTTCATTGTAATCTCTTTATTCTATGAATGTATTACATTTTGTAATGAGTTTGAATCTTTTTCTGTATTTCTTGTATTTCTTTTTCTCAGCCTATCTTGTGACATTAACAGAACATGCTGGAGAAACAGATGTGTCTTCCAAAGACTGACACTTATCTGGAATAGGCTACCTATTCATGTAAAACAGAGCTCCTCACTGACCCTATTCAAATATAACCTAGATAATTGGATGGGAGACCGGAAATTCACTCTTGGGGTGGTACCCATGTCTCTCATGGACAGAGGAAGCTGTTGTTGATCACAGACCCACACTGTTCATAAATTCATTTTGTGAACTACCCAAAAAGAACAAATGGGGATACTTGGGATTAATATGACTAGGCTTATAAAGGCTATAGGTCTGCTAGCCTATTAACCTCTTATGAAACTATGAACCCATAAACCTCTGTAAGTGTACTTCTCATTAGTAGGAGTGCTAAGCAAATAATTTAACTTGCCAGACCTACTAATGAGTCTCACTTTGAAGACATTACCTAGACAAAGGTCTTAATAGTCATTCTTGTACTATCAGGTGTGTGCACTTTATCATGTAGATACTAACACCATGTTTACCTGCACAGCACCTGAAGCAGATTAAATGATTCAGGAATAGTAATCAGTAGACGCCAAATTAACATATTCAGCATGCCCAGAGGGATTAAGCTACACTATAAAAGCAGAACATAGGGTTATAGAACTTTCATTGTGCTAAAGAAGCCTTATTTGTTTCACATGTGCTGCCAAACAAAACTAACACTGCTGACTGTTAAAACTGTTGCATCTGTGATACTTTTTGGAAAACTCTCTATTTCATGGGACTTTGGTAAATTCTGAGGATGTTGAGACATGCCTGACTTGTGAAGCTTATGTGGGTTATCATTACATTAAGAAACTGTTCTCTGCTTATGCTGTTCTGTCTGCCTAGTATTTTTATATTTGATTGTTCTTCTATATGTCTCGGATATCAGTGTTTGTTCCATTCTGTACTCATATGTCATACTCATATGTGTGTGTGTGTGTGTGTGTGTGTGTGTGTGTGTGTGTGTGCGTGTGTGTGTGTGTGTGTGTGTGTGTGTGGAGGGGGGCATATGGCAATTACACATTTTAAACTATAATGCTTGCATAAATCGTTTTCTTATTCCCAGTACTAGATCAGTCTGTAAACCCCTAACTCTCTATTGTGTTGTTTCTGTCTGAAATATTTTTACTGTTTCACTTCACAACAGGGATAAGGCACCAAAACCAAGAAGATGGCATCTGTCCCACGGAAACCTTCATTCTCAGATGCTGTGAATGAGGTTATAGTCCAGGCCCTCAATGGGGCACAGTTCATAGATAGACTAATAAGAGTGACGGGACGGCAACCTTTAAGTTACTGAAGTGAAGACTTACTATAGTGTCAAGAAAGAAATATTGAACAGGCAGTTGCATGATTTGTGTTGTCAAGCAGTCTGCTTAGAAGTTGATGATGCAAGGCTTCTTGGATGGTATATTAAGTTATCTTCTGAAGACAGGCAAATAATAAAAGCTGAGGGAAGTCTGACTGATTACCTGAAAAAGAACCCCTATTTGGAAGTCATTAATAACTTTGTGCATTTAAAAGCTCCAAGGAAGACTGGCTGGTTGTCTGCAGGGGAAGAAGTAGTTGAAATGCCATATTTAAACAAGTATGCATTTTCTCCATCTGATGAAGTTTTTGGAAACGAAAATGCAGTGTGCTGAATTGCGTTAATGTGAATTTTGGTGGACTGAAAAGTTGTTTTAATAATTTTTTCTATGCGAACTTTGGTGGACTGATAAGTTGTTTTATTCATTTTACTTGATGGACTGAAGAGTCGTGTATTAATTAAACTATAGCTTGCAGACCAGGATTTGTGCCCTCTTCGATCTGTTCTGGTTTTGGTGCTTATTGGTTATTTTTGGAACAGTGATTCTGCTTTTTTTGGGTTGCACAGTTCATAGATCCTCATTTAGTTCACAAGCCCTTCTCTGACCATGTCTGGCAGCAGGTGGTGAATGATGTGAATGTTGTGGGTGGCCAGGGCTGTGACCACACTAGGTTCATAGGTTCATAGATAGGTACTAGGCTATTGGCCCTGGGGCCTATACAAGCCTAGCCAAAAAGGTACCCTGGCTTTTGCCACCCAAGAAAATTATTTTCCTGTTCCACTGTTGAGCAGAGCCACAGAAGTGATCCCTGGGGTGAATTTCCTATTTCCCATCCAATCATCAACATTTTTCTTGAAGAGTGCTAATGAGGAGCTTTGTTTGATATAGATAGGTAGTTTATTCCAGAGTATGGGAAGTCTCTGGGATAGGAATCTATCCCTCCGGTATATTTTGTTTATTGTGGTGACAAGGTTTAGGTCCCTAGAGCATGTAGCTCGGAAGGATTGGGATTTCTTTAAGTGGAGCATGTCCAACAGCTCTGGGTTTGACACAGCTTTGAATATTAGGCAGAGATCACCTCTGAGTGGGCGATATGCGATGGAGTAAAGCTGGAGTTTTTTGAGATGGTCTGCATAGGGCATCTGTTTGAGGCCGGTAATCCTCTTTGTGAGGTATTTTTATAGCCTTTCCAGTTGTTGTAGATGTCTTGTGAGGTACATACCAAAAGGGGCGTTGTACTCTATAATGGGTCTAATGAGTGATGAGTAGAGGGGAACAATGACCTCTTTTTTTCTGGATGAGAAACCTTTTGTGATGAGTTGTGCCACATAGAAGGATTTCCTGACTACTGTGGCGATATGATTATCAAAGGAGAGACTACTGTCCACCTGTGTCCCAAGGTCTCTTATCACACTTTCAGTATTAAGTATACTACTGCCTATGATGTAGTTCGTGGGTACAGAGTTTTTACCAAAGGGGATGACCATGCATTTTTTGGCATCGAGCTTCAGGCCATGGCTTTGACACCAGGCATCTGTCTCAGTGAGGCCCTTTTGTAGGAGTTTCGATTATGGCTCCTAGTTTGCAGTCATCTGTGAACTTCATTACCAAAGACCTTCTGTGTTAGCCTGTACTTCAGAGAAGTAGATACCAAACAGGAGAGGACCCAGGACTGAACCCTGTGGTACTCAACTTGTCACTGGTCTGAAGTCGGATTTGGAGTCTGCTAGTTTCACAGTGTGGGTTCTGTAAGTGAGCCATTTGGCAACCCATCTTGTGACATAGGGATTTATACCTAGTTTAGTGAGTTTATCTATAATTCCAGAGTGGGGGATGGTGTTGAAAGCCTTGGCAAGATCTAGATAGGCTGTGTGAACCACCTTACCCTTGTCTACGGCTTTGGTGACTGCTTCAAAGAAGTCTATCAGGTTTAGGAGACATGATCTGCCTTTTACAAATCTGAACTGGGTGGGGTCCAGAGTTTGGAGATTACCAATGTCTTTGTTTATAAGTTCCATGGTGATACATTCCATGGCCTTGCAGACCAGGCTCGTCAGGCTAATGGGGCAGTAGTTCCTGGGGTCTGTGGTGGCTCCCCCCTTGTGAAGTGGGATAACCATTGCTGTGCTACATTCAGCAGGCACAAAGCTTGAGGTGAGGCTATGACTGAACATGGTACTTAGGTGGGGTGTCATTTCATTCTGTAGTTCATGTAGAACGCAGCCTGGGATGCTGTCTGGTCCCATGGATGCTGTGTTCTTGGCTTTGGTGAGTGTGCTTTTTACCTCTGCAGCCATGATTACAGGAACTTTGCATTCTTCCGGTATAAAGATGGGCTCTTTAGGGGGTGAGAGGGGGGTAAAGTTAGCACTGAGTCTATTTGCCAGGATGTTGGCAATATCAGTTGGGTCTGTATATTTAGTGCCATAGTGCTGTAACTCAGAGAAGATCTGAGTGTTGCCATTGAGATTCTTGACATAGCTATAGAATGCCTTGTGGTTGTCTTTAGAATCAGTGGTGATTTTGTTTTCGTAACTGGCTTTGGAGGATTTTATCAGGGATCGCAGCTTCTTACTGAGGCTGACCAGGGAGCTTCTCCACTCATGGGATTTTACTCTCTTTTGCAACAGTTTCTTCCTTCTGTTGTACAGTTTGTTTATGGCAGGGGACCACCAGATTGGCTTCCTTTTTTTGGAGGATAGCATCTTGGTTCTGTTTGGGATAGCACGATCCATGCATTTGTGTAAGTGCTTATAAAGTGCAATTGTGTAGAATTCAGTAGTCGTGACTGTATTGTCCATTTGCATGGGTGTCATGAAGTTCACTACTTCTGTCTTAAGAAGCATGAAGTTGGCTTTGGAGAAATTTTTTTTACCATGGTTTCCTTAATGGAGGGTGGGGGCAGGATGTGGATATCTAGGGTGATTAGCTTATGGTCAGATCGAACCAATGAGGCGTTGACTTCAGGTGTGGAACACCGGTCACTTATGTTGGTAATGACTAGATCTAGGATATGTTTGCGTCTCGAAACTCTCCTTAGCATGGAGAACATCGATATCTGTGCAGTAACAGAAACCTGGTTCAAGGCTCCTGAGAGCACCCCAGCACTACCAGGTTATACCTCATACCATGCTTTTCGGCCCCAAAACTTGGACCAAACCACAAAAGGAGGGGGAGTATCAATATTCGTCAAAGATACCCACACCTCCAGGTTGGTGGCACAGCACGAAGCATCAGAGACTATCCATGTGCAACTAACTGTGGGTAAAACTGCCTTCCAGTTTATAGCCTGCTACAGACCACCCTCCCAAACACAGGAACCCCACTTGTCCTTCCTGAGAATACTGGAAAATATGAAGGTCTCTCCAAACACCATTATATTGGGCGACTTCAACTACCCAAACATAGACTGGGAGCATTACTCTAGCTCCAACACCCTAGCCCAAAGGTTCCTAGAATTTATAAACTCAAATGCTATGGAACAACTTGTTACCACTCCCACAAGAGGGGAAAACATACTGGACTTTATCATCACCAACATGGGGACACTATGCTCCAGACCAGAAGTGTATCCCTCACTGGTAAGATCAGACCATAAACTAATCTCACTGGATATTCACATCCTGACCCCACCCCCTGCCCAGAAAACCACAGTGAAAAACTTCTCTAAAGCAAATTTCACACGCCTCAAAACCGAGGCGAAATCCTTCAAAGCCCCCGGGCCTGTGGAAAATATGGCCCAGACCACAGAATCCTTTATAAATGCATTCTATGAACACCTTCAGGAATGCATGGATCATGCAATCCCAAATAAAACCAAGACCCAATCCTCCAAAGGCAGACGTCCTGTCTGGTGGACCCCAGCCATAAACAAACTATACAATAGAAGGAGGAAGCTACTACATGATAGAGCAAAATCCCAAAAAGGGAAGGCATCTCTGATCAGTATTAGCAAAAAACTACGGGCACTCATAAAATTGTCTAAGGCCAGCTTCGAGAGAAAAATTGCACAGGACACTAAGGATAATCACAAGGCTTTCTTTAGTTATGTTAGGAACCTGGGTGAGAATTCCCAGATATGCTCAGAATTAATCCAAAATGACAAAAATACACCGAACCCACAGACATTGCCAACATCCTAGCTG
Source organism: Protopterus annectens (assembly GCF_019279795.1). Taxonomy (NCBI): domain Eukaryota; kingdom Metazoa; phylum Chordata; order Ceratodontiformes; family Protopteridae; genus Protopterus; species Protopterus annectens. The sequence goes on along the minus strand of NC_056745.1, from coordinate 1,015,308,781 downwards.
ACAGGTTCAGTGCAAACTTCTCCCCTCTCCCCACCAAAAGGGCAAATATCTATCCCAACAGAGTGCTGCCCCTGACATCTCAGATGCTCAGGTAAGAGCCGCCTCTCCAAAGCAAAAACACAGCATCAATGGGACCAGATGGTGTCCCGGCTGCATCCTACATGAACTCCAAGAAGAGCTAAACCCAAACATAAAACTACTGTTCAATCTTAGCCTTACTACAGGATATGTACCCAAAGAGTGGCGTGCAGCAACAGTGGTCCCTCTCCACAAAGGTGGTGCCTCAACGGATCCAGGAAACTATCGCCCCATAAGCCTGACTAGCTTGGTCTGCAAAGCTATGGAAAGGATCATCATGGACCTCATAAATAAAGATATTGGGGACCTACAGACACTGGATCCTACCCAGTTTGGCTTTGTTAAGGGCAGATCCTGCCTCTTAAACCTGGTCGATTTCTTTGAAACAGTCACCAAGGCCATTGACGAGGGGAAGGTGGTCCACACAGCCTACCTGGACCTCGCAAAAGCCTTTGATACAATACCCCACTCGGGCATTATAGATAAGCTCACCAGCTTAAATATAAACCCTATGTCACTAGATGGGTTGCAAACTGGCTCAAGGACAGAACCCACATGGTTAGAATTGCTGGAGCCATGTCAGACTCCAAACCAGTTACAAGTGGCATCCCACAAGGCTCAGTCATGGGACCTCTCTTGTTCGGTATATATTTCTCGGCGGTACAGGCCAACACGGAAGGACTGTGGCTGACCAAGTTCGCAGATGACTGCAAACTGGGCGCCATAATCAACTCTCCAGCCGACACAAGCATCCTCCAAAAGGGCCTCATAGAAACAGACAACTGGTGCCAGAGCCATGGCCTCAAGCTAAACGCCAAAAAGTGTATAGTCATCCCCTTTGGCAAAACAAAGTGCCCACAAATTACCACATAGGTGGTAATCCATTAAGTACAGAAGAAGTCATTAGGGACCTGGGGACCCAAGTTGATAGCAATCTCTCATTTGACAACCACGTGGCCAAAGTGGTTAGAAAAACATTTTATATAGCCCACCTAATCATGAAGGGATTCACATCTAGATCAGGGGAGGTCATCGTACCTCTTTACTCATCCCTCATCAGGCCCATAATTGAGTACAATGCCCCTTTTGGGATGTACCTTACCAGACACCTGCAGCAACTGGAAAGACCCCAAAAGTACCTCACCAAGAGGATCAAAGGGCTCAAACAGATGCCATATGCTGCCCGGTTAAAGAAACTCCAGCTCTACTCAGTGGCATACCGCCTGCTCAGAGGCAATCTGTGCCTGACGTTTAAAGCCATGTCCAACCCAGAATTAATGGACATGCTGCACCTCAGAAAATCCCAATCCCATCGAGCTACGCGCTCGAGAGACTTGAACCTCAGCACTGAAATAAATAGGACATGCTGGAGGGACAGATTCATAACCCAGAGGCTCCCTTCACTCTGGAATAAAATCCCAGTCCAGGTTAGGCAGAGTCCCACATTGACTCTCTTCAAGAGGAATCTTGATGAGTGGATGGGAGATCGTAGGTTTACCCCGGCTATCACTTCTGTGTCACTGTTAGACAGAGGCACAGTATACTAACCTCAAAAAAAGGCATAGCAAAATTAATTTAAAATGGGTGGCGAAAGCCAAACACACTCTGGCTAGGCTTATAAATGCCCTAGGGCAGATAGCCTAGTATGAACCTATGAACCTATGAACCTATGAATTCCAGAAAGCGTTGAGCAAAGGAGTTGGTACATGAGTAGTTTTCCCAGTTAATAGTGGGGTAGTTGAAATCGTCCATTATTAGGGTGTTTGGTTTAACCTTAATATTTTCCAGTACATCAAGAAAAGAGGAGTGGGAATCATGGGGCATGGCGGGGGATCTGTAGCAAGCTACTATTTGGATTGCAGTTTTGCCCAGAGTTAGTTGCACTTGGATAACCTCAGCTGCTTTATGCTGAGCAACTAGCCTGGAGGTGTGGATATCCTTAATGAATATGGACACACCTCTGACTTTGGTGTTCCGGTCCAGGTTACATGGCCGAAAGGTGTGGTATGAGTTATAGCCTGGTAGTGCAGGGGGGCTCTCTGGAGCCTTGAACAAGGTCTCAGTCACTGCACAGATATCGATGTTCTCCATTTTAAGGAGTGTCTCAAGTGAGTGCATTTTGAGATTTAGATTTCTAGCATTGAGTAGCATCACCCTCGGTTTTTGCTTGCCTGTTCCTGTTACAGTGGTGAATTTGTCATTTGAACCTTGCCTAAAAAAGGCACTATAGGGGCAGCAAGAACCTTAGCCAGTATCCGGAATACCAGGGGTGACAGGTGCAGGCCATCTCTGGCAAAGCATCATGGTCTGTCGACCTTGTCATACCAGGCAGAGAGATACTGGATCCCTTTAGAATGACACCAGAAGCTTAGCCAATTGTTGAAGTCAATCATTTTGTCCTTGTACTGTGGCATCATTCTGGGTGATGGCAGAATGCTACTCAGGGCTAGGGTCATACCTGCTTGGGCTACAAGATCAGAGAGCTCTTTCATGTCTCGTTTCATGTAGTCCAGGGAGGTATATCTCAGGTCATTCACACCAACATGGACAATGACAGAGTCATATTTGTACTTGTTGTTGAGTGACCTGAGTGCATGGGTTATGTGACGGGTCCTGGCACCTGACAGGCAGCTGACAGTAACCTTGTCCTTGTTTAGCCTGGTGAGTGGGACATCAGTGTGCCTGACTATAGAGTCACCTATGACTAGTGTGTTGGGTACGTTGTTTTGCCTTATTGGCTGAGGTTGAGTGGCACACAGAGTCTGCGGGCTGTGTATCATTTGGGTTGTGTTGGGGGGGTGGAGGTTGCTTGGATTTCTGCTTTGGAGGTATCTGTTGCTTGAGCAGATTATTATTGAGAGCCTCCGCAAATGTTTTTGTGTTTCTATGTGTGGATTTTGGTGGTGTAGATTTAGTGAGACTATGTGATGAGTGTGGTGTGGTGCGTTTACCTTCTCCTCTTGACTGTCAAGTTCAGTCTTGGTTGGAGAGAGCTTTACCTCCAGTTTGGCTAAATAAGTGCATCTCTCACAGGTTGTAGTGTTGGGTGGTAGGAGGAGAGGGTTGTCTGTGTACATGAGGCAATTTCTACATTGCCCCAAGATGCCCAGATTCATCAGATAGACAGGAGAGAACACTGGGAGCTGACCCTTGGACATGCCTGAATAAAAAACAATTTTCCTCTACATAAGTGAGGAAAGTGAGTACATTAGCTGCTTTTCTCTAAGCAAGTAAGGAAAGTACTAAATCTGTTTTCCTCTAGGTAATGAGAAAGGTTGAGTGCTGTAGTAATTAGTAGGTTATTTAGTGCTTACAACAAGTTCTGAACAAGTGCTGATCATGAATAAGCAAATTCAAGTGTTAAAACTAAGAATCTGTATCTGGACTAAACTAGTTACAGGAAAGGGGGGAAACAAGTGCAAGTGTGGGCATTTTAATCAGAAAGTTGAGATAGATGGAAAAACTGCCCAAACGGCCAGTAACTACAATTTCTGGGCCAGAACCACTCTTTATGTGGTAGATAAGTTATCTAGTACTTATCACTTCTTTCAGACACAGAGCCAATGATTTGGCCAAATAGACTACTGGAACAAATTGCTACTGGGATGGGTTGCCTGCTGAACCATCAGTCACTGAGCTAGAGGAATCCTGTCACTTGCAAGGGATCCAGGATTCTCAGAAGAGTTCCACAGTTCTGTAAAGGTGTCACATGCAAGGGATCCAGGCAACTCAGAAGAATTTCACAGTACTGTAAAGGTATCAACTGCAAGAGATCCAGGCAGCTCAAAAGAATTTCACAGTGCCATAATGGTGTCACCTGCAAGAGAACCAGGCAGCTCAGAAGAGTTCCAAAGTGCTGTAGTGGTGTCACTTGCAAGGGATCCCAGCGGCTCACAAGAGTTCCACAGTGCTTTAATTATATCACTTGCAAGTGATCCAGTCAGCTCAGAAGGGTTCCACAGTGCTGTAATGGTGTCACTTGCAAGAGATCCAGGCAGATCATAAGAGTTCCACAGTGCTGTAGTGGTGTCACTTGCAAGGGATCCAAGCAGCGCAGAAGAGTTCCACAGTGCTGTAATTATATCACTTGCAAGGGATCCAGGCAATTTTGTAGGGCGGTAGCTCACTCCTCTGGGCTATGTGGAATGGTATGTTCCATGACATTTTGCAGCATTGCATTAAGGAACTGGCGGAGTATTCTTGAGGCAGAAGCCTATGAAACCCCCACTGTGTCTCCCATGGATCACAGAAAAGTCTCTGTAGCTGGTATACATAAAGCTGAACATACCTTAGTTCCCACTAGGATGGGTTTTCTTTGATTTACAAGGGCCACAGTTGAAGATGGTAGTTCTATAATGTACAGCCTGTAGCAATCTGTTATTTCTATTTCATGTAGCCATGGAAGGTCAAACGTGGTCTGAATACACTGTGCCTTCTAGGCAAAGATCTGGAAGCAGCAGCAAAACCTTGTATTAGAGCCTGTTGAACATATAGATTTATAATGGCCGTATTCCTGCATGCCTTGGAATTCAGAGCAAGACTGAGCATGTTGTATTTACACTTGTGTTATTCATTTCTGAATTACTCTACCATGATTTTTTGCTTCATTAGCTACTTACCTACTCATTAGTATTGTCATCTGCTAAACCTTGCTTTGCTGCTGGCTGAGATGTGTATGGCTGTTTCTTGAATTGCAAACAGCTCACTTGTAGCTGCTTGTCATGCAAACAAACTTAGAACAACATGTTGACATTCATGAATCCCAGCCATTATTTCCATACTATATAAGCAGCAATGTCTTACTAATCAATGCCTTATTCCCTACAGCACTACAATTAAACTGCATTATTTCAAAACCAATCTTCCTGAAATCTTTTAAGTGTTTTGATTTTACACCCTCTTTTGAAAAGTCAGCCCGTATTCAGTTTGGATCTACTTAAGCTTGTATATGTGTGTGTGTGTGTGTGTGTGTGTGTGTGTGTGTGTGTGTGTGTGTGTACACACACAAAGAGTGAGAGAGAGAAATGCGTGAGTGTATGTAAGTATATAAAGCTATCTATTGAGACATATATCTGTAGCTATCTATCTATACCTATGTATATATATATATATATATATATATATATATATATATATATATATATATATATATATATATACACATATATGGGTCACCTTCATTTGCCTGACCGTTCATTTGCCCTACAAGTAGAAAAAGGCAAATAAAAGGTATATATCCTTTTCCCTACAGTAGTGCTATCCTGGAGTTAGAATATATAGTTGTGGGGATGTGGGGCATAGCCCTCCACACTGGGGGGGGGTGAAGCCCCCCACTTACTTTGGTTTCAGTGAACAATAAAAAAACAAACTGGACAATATAAAACCAAAGTACGTGGGGGGCTTTGCCCCCCCACACCACCCCCAAACTATATATTCTAACTCCAGGATCGCATTACTGTGGGGAAAAGGACATATACATTTTATTTGCCTTTTTCTAATTGTCTGGCAAATGAACTGTCAGGCAACTGGGCTGCCTGAAATTTCTGTTAGGCAAATGAACTGTCAGGCAAATGCAGGTGATCCATATATATATTAATATATATATATATATATATATATATATATATATATATATATATATATATATATATATATATATATATATGGTTACCTATCATTTCATCGAAAGTTCATTTCATCTAAAGTTCATTCCATCGAAAAGCATTTTAGGTGGGGGGCTTCGCCCTCCACACCCCCCAATGTGGGGGGCTGTGCCCCCCACACCCCCTAACTATATATATCAACTCCAGGGTCGCACAACATTGGGGAAGGGGGCAAATGCTTTTCGATGTAATGAACTTTCGATGGAATGAACTTTAGATGAAATGAACTTTCGATGAAATGATAGGTAACCATATATATATATATATATATATATATATATATATATATATATATGTGTATATATGTGTATATATATATTTATATGTATGTATATAGATAGATATACACACACGAGACACAGATAGCTAGATTGCCTCCCACCCGCTATCCGCTTATCCAGGTCATTGCATGGTCACACAAAATCAGCGAAAAGGCAGTCACATGGTAAAACATTTGAAATTTGGGTGTTTAGACACTTTAACAGTAGATATCTCATGGAGTGATTGTAACCTGAGGTTGGTAGGTCAGGCTTGGATATTGTAAACTTTGGTATAACAAAATAGTTGCATTTGGTGTGCAATATAACCTCAAACAGCAAACAATGACTATTCAAGGATGGACATCTTAAGACTTTTAAGCAAGATGTCCTCAGGAATTGTGATAGTAAATGGCAATATTCAACAAAAAACAGAATACTACACTTTGTCAGAACAGTTATAAACAAGTTTCACTTTTCAGACTGGATAAGGCTATAATGCTACCAGGCACCTAACAACTCCTCAGTCTATTATAATTGTGATATGTGAACATACATTGACTATCTCAGCAGCAATGCTATTCCAAAACACATGAGCACGATGTAATGTTTTGTTGGGTCAGATTCAATAACACTTCCAATAAGTGTACACTAAGTGTACTCAGTCTGTATTCAAGAATATCCCTACCACATTTCTGTGCTTTCTAGTCACTCAGAAACATTACACTAAGTGTATGTGTACAGTCTACACTTTGTGGTAACCTTTATGAAAACCCCTCAATATTTAAAGCTGCAAGAAAATCAGTAGAAAAACTAAAATTAGGAAGAAGAAATTGTGAGTTTTGCTTGTGCTGTCTGTTCACTCAGAGTAGTGTGCCCTTACTGTACACATATAGTGTAGGTGGTAATGAATCCCAGGGGTTATTTATTTCTCATTTACTCAGTTGTTTACAGCTTTGTTACCTAAGTAAGCCTTAGTCAGAGCACATTTACTTAGAGAGACCCATGGAGCAAGGTCTCAGTAAAATTAGAAGGAAAACATTATACAATACCATTCAAACATGAAGCAAAGAGACATAGCTACAACAAAACAAGTAAAAAAAAAACACAGAAATCTAAATAGACAGTAATAACAAAATATAAGCAGACCACTGTATATATAAAATAAATAAATAAATAAATAAAATGAAAAATCTTTTAACATGTTCATATCACAACAAAGGCATGAATACCAATGATAACTGGGATTCAAAAAACATTGCTTACATGGCCAAATAATAGCAAACTATGGTGGTCAAAATTCTGCAATGTGGCCTGATCCCAATTAACAATTAACAATTAATAACAACAAATTACTTATAGTGAAATATGCACAGGTCACACAACGACCAGCAATGCGTGTTTCATCACATGACCTAAAGAACCTATCAGTACACATGCAGCATGCTGGCCATAATGTATGTTCTCATGTGCAATGAGATGCCACTATAAAACCAGCTGAGGGTCCTGATAAGGGCTTCACAGCAAAGTCTCTATCAGTTTATACATTGGAAAGAAGAGTGTATGCAAAAAAGTCAGAAACAGAGGTGTGGCTAGTTACTCTGGTGCCTTGTGTCATCTCCTCATCTTGGCACCCATCCTCAACTCTAAGTTGGGAGCAAAAAAAAAAAAAAAAAGAAAAAAGTTCTCAGCTCTTCCAGAACTGAGGAGAAAAAAAAAAATCTTCTTTCTTTTTAAACATTCATAACTGCCTGCTACTGCTGGTACCGGTTGTGCCACACACAGAGCACTAAAGCAGTTCAGTTGTACAAAAAATGTTTTGGCTTTTCTTTTAAACTGCATCAAACTGCTTGCTACAATATAAGAAGCACTTGTTACAGATAAGGCCACATATGGAGCACTATCATACTGGTATATGAATTCCAGTAATGCACTGCACTGAAGATCAACTGGCATCTTCTGATTCCTCCCCAATTGCTTTGGTCCAGGGGTGGCTGTCTGCTTCACCCCACCCTTGCTATGCTACTGGTCAGAAAGAGGGAACAGCACGCAAGGAAATACTGAGAATGACAAGAGAAAGGATAGAATGAGATGCAGTACATAAGCATGGGTATAATTTTTTATAGGGTATATGCCCATTTTTTCCTTTATTCTAAGATTGGAAGAAAGGAAGTATAGCAAAGGGCAGGTGTAGTCATGAAAGAAGGTATGGGTTTCATAGAAGGAGGAGACCAGCAGGTATAAAAGACAGCCAAGGGCCAACTTGGGTAGTATTGACAAACATGGAGGAATACAAAGGTGAGAAACATGGAAGGAAACCAATAACAACTGGCATTGGGGAGGGCTGGACTACAAACTGGGGAAAAAAAGAAACATGAGGAAGGGTAAAACCATAATTGAGATAGAAGTATAGCTGACTGTTGCTCTGTCCTGTGCTAAGCCAAGCCAGAGGGTGGTCACTTCCTTTTCTGCCCTCCTGCCTAGATACAGTTAACAGTGGCCCACTGGGCAGCACCAGAAAGCTGCATATCTCTGTTATTCACAGAACAAATGTGCTTTGAGTAGTCAAAGTAGGTGTATAGCCATCGGTTCATCAACATTGTCATCACACCCTCCAACTCCTGTCAAGTGACATAATCTGCGCCACCTACAACATCCCCTTAATGGAAGCCCACAGTCCCCACTCATGCTAAACCACTGGAGGCCATCAGGGTGTCCTCCTTGTCACCTCCCAACAGAATATATATGTCACCCTGTAGACAGGGGACACCAAGAGACAGCTAGAGACCCAGCAGGTGATGGTCAGGCAGGTGGATGGTTAGATGACTGCTCCCACACCACAGCCACAGCTCTGACAGAAACTGCATAAAATAGTTACGGAAATGGTTAGGAAAAAACAAATAAATAAAAATAAGGGACAGAGATAATTATTAATAATGTCCTGGAGCAGTAGGTAATTAAGCAGTGATAATATATCCAATGCACCTTCCAGATCAAATGGTTCTATTACAGACAGTTTATAACAAAGTACATGAAGACATGCCAGCTAAGCAGTCCCCTATATGTATAACATGAAAAAGTGCATGTTGTACAAAAGTACCTCCAATGTCATATGATGTGAACAAGGGAGATACAAGGAGGTGGCAGACCCAGCCTATTGGACAGTGCACTGTACAGCCGTATGGTGATCAAGAAGATGAAAAAATGCCATAAACACCAGTCATGGGCAATTTGTGATAGTCATTTACATGAAATATGATGGCCATCAATAAATGCATTTTATGGTCTATGAGAGGCATGGTACTTGGAATGGACAGAGCAAGAATAATGATGGTCAAACAAACCACTGTATCCTGTATGAATGGAGGAGCTACACTGTGGACATATCAATGACGTATCCAAATACTCAGGTGTGATGTACAGTATGATAACTGGTAGGGAGGTGGAACACCCACGGACAAACCTTGACATTGTTAGTACTCCTCAGTGGTAGGATGGATGAGAGGCTACATCAGCCTGAATTCAGAATGCATGTGTGTCATTAGGCATATAATAGCAGTACACATGGGTAGCACTACTAGTATTATCATAAAAATAGGTGCTTCATTAGATGTCTGAACTTTATATACAGTAGCTATAAAATCCTTGATATTAACATCACTGTCTGTCTAGAGAGATTTTCGAGTCACCTGTAACAGATCACTTTGATCTCCTCAATTTCAGCAGCAGCTAGGAAATGTAAAAGAAACTGAAAAGTTCCATGACTCAGATGTCTTGAATACGGCTAACAAATAGACTAATTAACAGCATTAGCTACCTGCCATGTGACTACTTATTGTAAAACTCTTGTGTACTTTCCCTAACCAACATTTCCCACTGGCAAAGAAAGCCATGGAGGCACCACTTCAGCTCACTGTCTGTGAAGACTGTGCAACGTTTCAGTGTGGGTAATGCCTGTGGCATTACTTGCTACATTAGCAATGGAGTGCCAAGCATTTACCTTGTACTGGGTACCCCATTTAGAGGTCCCCAGCAGGTGTTCCTAGTGCTTTCTGTGCAGCAAATAAAAACTTAGTTGCTTTCCTGCACCACGGAGCCTTTCTACAATCTGCACCATCAGAAGCCATGGCCATATCACAGTTTACAGTCCTGAGAAAAATGGCAGCAGATTCAAGCTGACACATTACAGGTGTCACATGATGCATCAATGGCCAGCTCAGTAGTGTGATAATGCCTGATGCCATTATATTGGCACACCGAGAAATGGTGTGCTAGGGTGGTGTATAGGGTGTGAAAGACTTTCTAGGCTGATTGCACATAGTGAGTACAGCCCGCATCACTTTCTATGAGTGCAATATAACATCTCTAAGGGTATGCAGTATTGTTGAATACACCCATATCTTCACTAGGGTTAGTGACCTGCAGTGGTATAAACAATATACTTCATGATAATTAGTGCATGTTCACAATCCCGTTCAAACATCATTGTGCAACTTTCATCAATTACACATTCTATAATATGTGCAGTCCAGAGACATTTCATCTCAATAGCCATCAAACATTTTGAATACCAAATAGCACATAACTTATCCTGCTTCCAGTAGGAATGTGAGATGCTACTTAGAAACATGTTTAAAAGCAGAGAGCGACAAAAATGATGGAAAAATATAATCACATCATCAGAGACATTGTAAAATCTGTTGACATTAATGAGCTATATTGAAAAATTCAACCACACAAGGTGATTTATTTTTGCTTTAAAAAATGGAGTTCTAAGATGTGTGTCCTCTTTCTTTACATTATTGTTGCCACTAGCATGTTGGCTATGTAGTGTATTGTTTTCTGGGTAGTAGGCAGCTGCAAAAATCACATGTACTGGGAGGATTCTGAAAACTGCTTGATGGGGTAAATGAAGCCTGAAAATAGGAATATACCTACAAAACTAGGGGTATCCTACATCAGACCTGAAAGTGGGAATGTTCCTCCTAAATGGGGACAGTTGAAATGATCGAGTGCCATGCTGTAATAATCAAAATTGCATGATAACAGCAGTCATGTCCATTGCAGTGCTAATTTTACTGTGGATATTTGCAGATGTGCAAAAGAGTGGTAGTAGCCATAGAACCCTTTACTCTACAGAGGAATGGCAAATCCTTAGATGCTGTCGTAAGTCTACATGTAACAATGACATGGGAGAATGCATGAGTAACATTACTGCTATTTTACTGCTGTTGAAGGGAAGTTGATCCTCATCTACCTGATGCTAGTGGGTGGGAGTTGGGGGTCACAAGAAGCTTTGTGGCTAAGCCTTGTATTGCCACAGAAATTTACAGATTACTGAATGGTGCAAATTGTGATGTGATCAGGAGACACAGGCCATTTGTAGAAGGAAGACTGACTGATTAAATGTATGTCTCTGTTTTGGAATACTTCATGGCTACCTGCCAACAGTTATGTGAGAAGCATAGGAGTACTGCAGCAGTTAATAACAGACTGAATGTGGGATTTCTGTGGAATATAGAAGCAGTTGCAACAATTGCACTAGGGCCATATAAGCCAGTTATTTGAACTCAGGTGTACTGTATTAGAAAAATGAACCATTGGAAGGGTTTTCTTTTATTTATTCTATGTATTCATTTATTTGGCATTTGTTTAATGGGAAATTCTGATTGGGCAAAAATCCCATTTTCAGCGGAAGTCCGGGGAGAAAAGCTCCAATGTACATAATTCAATTAATAAGCTACATAATATTGCATGATTGCTGCATATGTAATTTTTGCTTATGTTGCATTGCTGAACTGTTTTTCTTGGGTTTTGTATATTGCCTACTATGTTATCTTTTTATGATTGCATTGGTGGAGCTTTTCTCCTCGGGTCTCCACTGAAAACAGGCTACTGGCTCAAATGGACTAACACGTTTAACAAATGTCAAATAAATAAATAAAATAATATCACATGAAGTTCACTAAGACAGTAGAATCGGCATACAGGATAAATAAAGTCAGACCAGAGAATTGTACAGTGAATATTAAACAACAATCACAGGATACTGAACACCTAGTAAAGTACAATCAATGACTAATTGAATTAATGACTTTAAGCATTTCCAGGTTACCTGGGGAGCACTACAGGGCTGTTCCTGATATACTTAGGAATATCTTAAAATGGGCCTCATCATTCTGTCATGTGAAATGCCTGGTAATGGTAGCAAACATAAAAATGTTACAGTGGTTATGATGTTAATATACATGTTTTGCATTTGTAGTTTTTTTGAGGGGGGATCACAGCAACATGCTGCCATGTACATAGGTATCAAACTTTGCACACCAGTTCTGAATGGGGATGTAAAGGGAATAGATACACACAGCAGCAGCCATCCACATGTATTACAGTGTACAAATGTGAGATAGTATGCAGGCATAGTACATGGACCTCATGTACCAATACACTGCTACCCACACACACACACACACACACACACACACACACACACACACACACACACACACACACACACACACACACACAAACACACACACACGCACACACGCACACACACACACACACACAAACACACACTGCCACTCCAGGTTTATCTGGTACATACTAGACAGCATGGTGTCCCACAGCAGAAAACTCTAGAGTTGACCTGTGCATGTAGGTGGGCTAAATGTTGTGCAGAGTGTTTTCAATTATGGCAGAAAGGTGGAGGACTGAACTGTGGATGTAGCAGACATCAGTGGTCAATTGCTGATCATATGTCTATGTTCACAATTGCATGCTGATATGGCACCTCAGGATGTCAAGTCTCTGGAGAAGTTTTCCCAGGGATCTTGCTCCAGGCTGTCTATGTACACTGTCAAAGGATTTTCTTGACTGACATAAGTGACCAGGCCTTCTTTGAACATGTATGGTGGTACCTTGTTGCAGATGTAAATTCTGTCGGTGACCATAATAAATCTGCACTAAAAATGCACCATATGGTCATTGACTTGCTCCATCATGTCTGTAACAAGGCAACTGCCCTTGCATGGGAGAAGATGGTCATGGGTTGGAGGTTCTACCTCCACAGAGCACCCTCACTGACACAGAAGAGTTTCTATCATTACTGTCCAGGGGGACAAACTGCTCTCTTTGAGTCACTGGTTGACTAGACATTGGTGCAAAACTTCACTCACCACCACTATTGCTGGCTGTGGGTAATGTCCAGTCAATATGGACTTATATATGTATCATGTATTATGTAATGCAGTGTGGCAGCCAATAATTGTCATATCTCTCATATGAATATGGACAGATGATCCACACAGGAACTTCAGGGTTACAGCAGCAACAAGAATCTGCTCAAGGTATGTAAATATACATTCTTTGCATGCTGTACGTATTGTAAAAATGTTGCAGCACTGGAAACTAGGATTGTCACTAAGTAGCACTGATAAACTAGTGTGTTTTTCCTGCTTTCACAAATGATTGTATGGGCACTCCACTATGGAGGTAGTCAAGTTAGATGTTAAGGAAAAATCTAAACCTAATAATTATTGCAGCCAAAGCATGAGACAGTTAGTGGCCACAATTCCACTGTCAGGTATGGATGCTGTGATGGGCACAGTATTTATTTCTTCCACTGAAACAGCTCCATTGTCCGTGCCACCCACATTGAGGTCAAGATAATTGATGAAGGATAGGAATTGTGCAACTGAGCAGCACAAGGTGCACCCTCATCCTGTTCCCCTTATAGACAACATTTGGTGCTGGTGACATCACCAAACATAGGTGCTGCAGAAGTGGGTAACATGCCTGTGGCCTACAATGGCATGCATCCCATTCCATACCAGAGATGGGTGTTGCCATGTCCATTATGTAACATATGCACAAGGCAGTCATCCAGGCAAAGGTTGATGCCACTACAGTCACAGTAGAGATATTTAGTGTATTTTCTGGGCTGAAAGATTACATCAGAGAAAACTTGTCATGCATAGATAGCATTTTGGCAGTGCAAGAAGATTCTGTATTCTCCAGGGACCTGTCCAATGCCACATGGAATGCCCAACACTGTTCACAAGGTCATCTGTTATCTACTGAAAGGCAAACTCAATACAACTGGATTGTTTGGCTATACTTTAGAAACATGGGGTCTTTTTACCCATCTGATGCTCATAAACATTAAAGTGTATGGAAAATATCCCAACTTACATCCAAACCAAAGGGTGGACAGCAGATAAATACACTGTGGGACTGTATGGCATGGTAACAGTCATGTAGTATGGTATCCTCTACACCTACTACCAGTGTTGAGGCTGTTGCAGCCCACTATGGACACCACCTCGGACAAGGTGTATATGATGGTCATCATCATGGGACATCCTGGCATTTGCACTCATAAAGCTGACAATCCTGTGAACCAGTCTCCGATCATGCAGATGACATTCTTTTGAGGGGACATACACACACACACACACACACACACACACACACACACACACACACACACACACACACACACGCACACACGCACACACGCACACACACAAGCGCAGACTCACACACAAGCACACACTCACACACACGCGCACACACACACACACACACACACACACACACACACACACACACACACACACACACACACACACACACACACACACACAAGTTATCCCATACAAATCACTGATTCATATCCTGCATGTGCCAGTTGTGGGAATTGTGGACGCTGCTTGGGTAATACACTGACAAATTGTATATTATGGCTTTTTTTCTGCAGACCACCTGACAATTGATGAAGTGTAATTCCTTATGGTCAATATATTGTTGTCTCTGTATTTCAATTGAGGCCTTGATGTCAATCCAAGCGCAGGTGATAGCATCAAGTACTTTCTGGAAATGAGAAATGGAAATTTCACAGAACACTCACATAGTGTTGTTTTCCTGTAGTATGTGGAAACCACATATGCTCCCCAGTATTCATATTATGTCATCAAGGAATTGATGCAGTATTTGTGAGGCAGCTGTCTGTTAATCACCCATTGCATCCCCAGCTGATAACTGAAAAGTCTTTGAAGTAAGAAGTGGAGAGGCCACATGCACCTTGGTCTCCAATGGAATCAGTATTTTATACATCCCACATACCTACCTGTGAAAGAGGCACATTTTATTAATGTATTTATTTGAGTTTGCATTTGTTAAGTGAGATTGATTTGGCACACTAATTCCTTTACAGGGCTGGTGCAGTGAGAAAAACTCCACATGACAAACAACAATAAAAAGATTCTGCAGGTTGCCACTGCCCAGCCCCAGACTAGACTCTCAGAGAAACATAAAAGAAAATAAATAAATAACTTAATCTATTCACTTATTTTATTATAGGTTAAAATCTTGCAATACTTTGTAAACATTTTAAAAAGTTTAATAAAGCATTTTAGCAAAATAATAATAATATACTATGCATGTTTTACTTTGCAAATAGCAATAGTTTAAGAATATATAGTCTACATACATGAATAAAACATAAAATGCATTCTATTACATATAAAATTAACATCTTTTTTATATGTACAAAAAAAAAAGTATTTACACTGTAGCTTTTCATATTGCATAAAGTCATTTGTTTGAGAGTATGTGATGAACACAGGCAGGACGAGGATAGGTCTACTTTAGAAGTTTGTTTTCCTGAGGGGGTAGAGTTCCACATTTGGAGGCATGTATGGAGCAGAGTGCATCTTCTGCAGTATTTTGAGATTCATTTATGATAAGTAGAGTTTTGTCTTGGGAGCGTAGATTTCTGCTTGGGTTTTAGTGCTGGATCATAGATTTAACTCCTGGGCATTTTTCCAGGTTGTATGTTAATTTGTGAACTACTAGAAGCTGGGAACATTGAAGGATGTGGATAGTTCATTCATGTTTAGTAAGCTGAGGGTTTGGCACTGGTAAGTACAGTACAAGAAATTTGCTGTACATTTTGTGATTTTTTTTTATATCATTGTTCAAGTTTTGTTCTTTGGAGAACTAACAGGTTTGTGAAGATTTGAGAAGTATATAGTAGTGTGGGGAATTAGTAGGCTTTTGCAATTTTTTCTCTGGCTTTATCTGTGAGAAAAGGTCTAGCTCTATGCAACACGCCAAGCTGCCAGTTTGTCTTTTTGACTATTATTTGGATATCTGGATCATACTCATATGGTCATTTATTGAGACTCCAGGACATTTAATGTGTGGTACAATTTCACTTTGTTGTTCTAGGATGAGGTGATGCTTGACTGGTCAATACTTTGTGAATAAGATTTAGGAATGAAAAAAGAGGGGATGAGTAATAGTTGTGAGTAATCTAGCCAGATTTTGATGGATGTGAATCATTCTTGGGTCATGCCTTGTAATATGTGCAGGATATGGTGGAGTAGAATAATATACAGTCATCAGCATATTGAATTAGAGTAGAGAGTTTAGGCTGCTGACGTTAAATCATTTGTGAATACCTTAAACAAGAGTGGTCCCAGTATGGATCCCTGTGATACACCAACTATGACAGGTAGCATGGCATAATACTAATTTTAACACTTGCCTGCTTGGTATCTGCCTGATAAGTAACTCTTAAACAAGGAGAGAGTGAGAGAGAGATTGAGAGAGAGAGAGAGAGAGAGAGAGAGAGAGAGGGGTAAAAGAAAGTTCTTTAAAAGAGCTTTAATAGCAGTAGATGATGGATGACTATGTCAAATGCTTTCAACAAGGCAAGAAATAGTGAGGAAACTAGAGTGCCGGAATTTATGTTTTATGGATGTGTCAGTAAAATGTAATATGGCTGTGGGGGTACTATGGCTGGAAAGAAGGTTATTTATTCTGAGGTAATTAAGTAATTGTGTTTGTATTTTTCAAGTACTTTTGATATGGGAGGTGGTATAGTGACTGGTCTGAAATGAGCATATTCGTTAAATGAGCCTCCTTTGTGAAGTGGCATAACATATGCCTTTTTCTATACAGTAGGGGTATTACATTCATTAATGAATCTATTTATTTGCATGGTTATGGGGTACACAGTGCTCTCAGCAGCTATTTTCAGATATTCTGGTGGTAACTAAGCTCATGGCTTTCAGTTTGAGGAGGTGCTTTTTATTGATAGGGTGGATATAGGTTTTAGAGAGAAAAAGTGAGAGTTGGTTTCTTGCAAAGCTTTGGAATCACACCGAGTGTGATTTTTTAGTATTAAGGGGATGGATTATATAAAATGATTGTTAAATTTGTCAGCTTTTTTTTTTTTTTGCTAGGGATCTTCAAGTGATGTGTTTATTGTGAATTATGACCTGGGATTAGTAAGTTACTGATGAATGCCCAAAATAATTGTTTTGATGAGTTTCTTGCATGCTACAGTAGTTAGTGACCTTTTTTGCTCAGCTTTATGGGTACCACGTCTACCTACATGGTAGTGGTCAACTATTTCAGTGACTTGTTAGGCACAATCATATTCTTTGTTGACCTGGATGGCATCCACGCCATTGTAATTGGAGTGGATAGCCTCTAACATACAGTATGCATTTTGGCTAATCCTGCTGCTACCCAGGCATCCTAATGCATTCTCAGTTTTTGTTCACCAGAATGTAATGCTATACAGCTACAGTGGCAATTATTGCTCATATTGCACTTTTTATACGTTTTTGAATTTCCATCGCATTGTATAGTTATTTGCATGATATGCTGGCTGCAGTAATTCATGACTTTGCTTGACAACTCCACCAGTATCTCTGAATTGGCCACATCCTTTGAGCTACTTTATATATTATGTTATTTCTTTCTGAATCTGGCCGAGGTATTAATATCTAGAAAAAAAATCCATTGCAAACTACTTTTAGGAATCATATGCATTGTTATACTTCCACAAAGACAGTGAACCGGTCTGATTTATGCTCCTAAATGTCATAGCAGGAGACATGCTGCATACAGATCTCACCATAAGCATTGCCCTGTAGTTATACTATAAACTATAAAAAATAAATGCTATAAAATGCTGCTATAGTTCTTATACCGTCATGTTTAGGTATGTGAGTTTTGCACAAAACTGAATAGTTTCTTGTGATTTTTAACTACAGAACAACTTCATCAGGTTGTATCTAACCTAACTAAGATGATTGCAAATATCTCAGCTATATAACTACTGGTTCTTTAAAGTGTAGATGTTTCCAAAGACATGACTGTACAAAGTGATAGATGTATTCATCCAGTGCAGTTGCTTAGTAAGGCATGCTGTAACTATAACATAACATGTTGCCATTTTACATCACAGCATTTTGGAACACTGCCATGCTTGACTGAGATTTCTAAAGAAACCATAGTCATTAATATGAAGATGACCAGGGTTCATTACCATATTGTGGCAGTAAGTGGATCTAGTGCTGTGAGAGCTCTCACATTGGTGGGAGATATCCAACAGGACAGTGTGGAGGCAGGACAAGGTTGTCTGTAGCAAGTTTGCCTTCCCTTTGGGGACCCTGTTGCAGGTATACATTTTCCTGGTAAACAGCAGAGGTGTTAGGAGTTCATGAGCATTGATAGCATTAATTTACTCCTCAGTACTGTCTGCAACATACTAGTGGGGGAATCACTGTTTCTAAACACAGCACAACATCAATTTGTAAAATGTCGGGCTCCTGTACATTATTCCATAGGGACCAGTGCATACAATTTTGGTGTTCTACTCATGAACTTTAAACACTCAGCGTAGGGTTCATTAGTACTGAATATTTATGGGGTACTGTCATGGGCTGCAGGCACTGTCTTTCTCCATTGTACAATGTCTCTTATGAATCCTGAAGGCCATGCCTTTTTACAGTGTCTTGCTCCATTGTGTACATTGTCTGTATGCTGGATGTAAGTAACTTGCCAAGGTGGCAGAATGCCATGATAGAGCAGAAGGTGGGTTGTATATCGACCTGTCTGCTATGTACCAAGTTCAAAATATGTTTATTCTCTTCTTCCTTTGCAAAAATGACATGTTTCTGTACTAGATGAGATTCCTTTATTCTGCACCATATTAAACTTTGCAGGTTTCCTTAGTAATGATGCAGTTTGTTGTATATTTATACGAGGGAACAAAAGAATGGTTGATTCACTATTCAGTGAAATGCAGTTCAGTAAATCTGTTTTGCTAGATCACTTATCAGTTTCTTTGTAGGTTATATTTGGTTACAGGGATATTAGGTACATGAAGATGGTCTGGAGGCACCCAATTCATACATTTTTATATAAAACACATTTCAGCAAAATAAGTTTCATGAACTGTGTTTTGCAAAATGGTATTTTCACCATTTCTAGCTGTCCTTAGCAACAACACATTCAGATATTCCTAAATTCATATGCATAAAACAGTATACAATGTGTATTCAAGCAATCTGTCAGAAAGCATTCGCCATTGTGCTACAGATACAGAAGATGATTTTGCTAATATTAAATTCTAAAACCAAATTAAATATAAGTATTCCTACATGTTTTGATATGAAGAGCATACCATTACCTCAGTGGTTATGACTGTCTGAATACTACAAAGTAAGTGTGAATGTTTATATTTGTTTCTAAAAACATATGCATTATTGATTCATTAACTGCTCCTGAGATTATTGAAAACAGCGTTCTTACTGCCTTCACTAACACCATATCAAGAGCATGCCTAAACAATAGAAAATGAAAACAATCATTTCATGGAATTAAAAAGAAACCTTCATAAAGGAATGTACTGACCATTATATTTAATCTTTGTTAGCATGCATGGCATAAACTAGAGGGCCATCAAAATGTCATATGTTCTGCTCAAATGTACCAGTTTGATTTTATTACATCTATTTCAATGAATAGGTGTAATTAGTTTTCAGGGTTCCAGGATATTCTGTCATATTTGTAAGCTTGTTGTCAATAGTATCTTTAAATGTGCTAGCCACAGTGTTTTCTTCCTTACAGTCTCCTCTTTGACTCTTGCAGGATATTGATTTCATTTCATAATGCAATGATGAAACCCTTCCATGCATGGCTGGCTGTACAAGATAATGGTCTTGAGTTTATGCAATGGCTTCATTCTCTGAGGCTGAGAATTTATTTATGACTGCACAATCAAATCAGCTCCATTTCCCCCTCCTCTTATCTTGCTCTAGATAAGAAGAGAAAGGAACAGGGTTGTGCAATTTCATTTGCTATAATAGCAACCA